>NC_044910.1:48032589-48332589 GCF_001633185.2 Quercus lobata | reverse complement strand
CTGACCCATGACCTCATCGTGTCCTCTATTGACTGGGTATAGGCTGGTGAGGTCTGAGCCTTATACGTGCCTCTCTTCCATGTATGTCCAAAATCTGTTTGCTGCTCATGCGTCTGTTGTGGTTGGCCTGAACAGTTTGCCGTTCATTTTTTACCATTTTCTAGTTTCCCTTTCCTTTATGGCTTGCCCTATTTGGGGCTGGGCCTTGCTTGATGGTGGGCTTTACTTTTTCTTCAGCCCACCTTTTTCCTGCTACCATCTCCTGCTATATCACTCTATCATTCCTGCTGCGAAATTGTTTTACCTCAATCTGGCTGGGCCTCTTTGGGCCTGCCGTTCATTCTTCCCCTAATGGCCTAGTAAGGCCATTGGTTCTTTTGTTACATCATTGGTGGGCTCTTGTGTCCCATTTGTTTTCCCTTGAACGTCCCAAGCCCGTTTGCTTCCCTTAGGCTTCCTCGGCCATTTTTTTAACTTTGCATTACTATAGGCTTTTACTAAATTCTTTGGGCTTCCCCAGCCCAATTACATTATTTCTCATCCTTGGGGTCCATGGACTTGCCATCGACTCCTTACTTTCTTTGCTTTCATTACTTTGGGCCTGTTGTGGTCTATTCTCACTATTCCACATCATATACTGCCCATGATTTGCTTTTTCTCTCTTTCCGGGCTCCTTTGAGCGCATTTACTTCCTCAAGGCCCATTTGTTTATCTCATGGGCCTATGATCCATTATTCCTGCCACTTGGACTTAATCAGTTTTCTATCCGTTTGCTAACTTCTTTCTGTCCGTGTTACTGGGCTTCTCCCTTCCACTTGGGCTTCCGAAATGGCCATCAACAGGAATATACCTTGCTGGGATGGTATCTTACCCAAAAGAAGTAATAGATGGTTGAGACAATCTGATGTAGCCCAATCCTTATCCATTTAAACCTAGAGGTAGAGGTATACAGTAGGAACAAACAAAATGGAATTTTGTCATGAAATGAGTAATGGTGCAACTGACGTATTTTGAGTAATGGTAGTGATCGGGGCAACCAATGTGTTGGTGGGTAGTCCTAAAAGGATAACCACAACAAACCAAAAACAATTGGTGAAGTCCTAGGGGTAAAAGGGAGAAATCTCATTAAATCAGTTCGCTATAAAGGAAGAGGTAACCATAGTAGAAAAGGGGGGAGAAAAAAAAACACCGAAGGAGGAGGACCTAAGGGAGAAAAGCATCTAAAGGAGGTACTTAGAAAGAGAGAGTCACCCAGAGAGAAGGACTCAAGAAAAGAAAAGGCCAAATGGGGGACAACCCACGGCAAGAGAGTAGTAAGAAACTAAAAGTAAAAAAGAAACGGGGTGAAAGAAAGAAAGTGGTAAAAAGAAGAGAGAAAATACGACAGGAATATGGGCATGCATCAATAGACCATCTTTTTCCTCACTCTTAGGAAACCCACTCTTTGATATCCCCAAAAGTAATAGCTAGTAGCCATTTAGGCCTATTCTCCAAAATGCACAACGTTGATGCATGGCAAAAGCCTATGACAAGGTTGTTCAAGTTGGGGTTTGGGTTTTTTCTTGAGTTACTTATCCTATGAGAAGATTCAATACTTGATTTTGATTGCAAATATATTTGATTTCTCTTATTATAAATTATATATGCTGTATTTAGTCATTCTGTCGTAGCACGTTTTTATCACGTTTGCTACATCAGTTGTCCTGCTGTGGTATCTTTACTTGTTGTACTAGTTATTCTGCTATAGCATCTTTTCATTATATTTACTGTGTTAGCTATTATACTAGCTAAACATTTTCTGCAGAAGCTTTTTTCTTTATTTGTTATTACATGTTTTACTTTTGACACAAACTAATCATTATCCTGCTATAAGTATATATATACATATATCTTGTTTCTCATTTTTTGCAAAATATATTTTATAGATGTATATGTGAATACGTATAAGTATATTTACCAATATGTGTATGTATATATTTGAGAATATGCTAACCCATGTAAGCTAACATTTACTTGATTGGTATTTTTTTTGAGTTTTAGATTTGTTTATGTGCAGGAAGTAGAAAGGTATTTCTGCAGTAAAAAATGAAGAGTAGTCATTCACATTGCAAAAGGTTTTACTGTACGGTAGAAGGCTTTAATGCATAGCAGACAGCTTTAATGCACAGCAGACAGCTTTACTGCACAGCAGAAGGCTTTAATGCACAGCAGAAAGCTTTACTGCATAGCAAGAAGTTTTACCACATAGCAGAAAAGTCAGTCTTGTGGCAGAAACTGGAGAAAAATTCATTCTGCAGCAGAAATAGAGGATAAGCCCACTTTGTAGCGTCTTCCCTTGGACTTGGACTCAACATTTGCGCACAAATTGGTAGCGGCAAAATGGTACTTTGAAACCCATTCTGCGGAGCACCAGTCCTGACTTCCTTCTTAGAAAAAGAAACGTAAAAAGAACCCTCGACAAAACTTATAATTATTAAGTATCAAATTTACAATACATAATAATAAAGTTGTAGCATAAAGTTTAGAATTGTAAATTTTTTTTTTTCCAAATATAAGTGTGGGGGCCGGTTAGTCACTAAAATTATTAAGGTTAAGTTAATTGGACCTGTGGCCCATCCGAGGACGTAAAACTGTCCGAGGAGGCCCATATCAGGTTGTGGGGATAACCAAATGAAAGAAAGAGTAAATATCACGAAAGGTGAGTTCAGTATTCGTTCGAGGACAAAATCTTTCTCGGCAGTATGATTCCGAGGACGACCAGAACGCCACCTTGTTACAAACGTACTTCGGAGCTACGTCACCACTAGAAATGGGATAAGGGACCAAGGGCAAGAAAGAGAAGGCCAACAAATATCTATAACAACAGTTGTCTCCGCATTAATTGCCTCTCAACCAATTCTCTGGCCGCATTAATGTGGAGGTGATGCCTGAACAGTGATGAAGCAGCCTTACAGCTGCTGGTAGGAGGTTCCAGAAGGTGTTAGATGGGACAGAAAGAGATCCCTTGAACCCAACTTACACGTGTGTGGTGAAGATGGTATGAAGAGAGCAGTATATAACATGAAAGAAAGCATTGAGGAAGGGGATCGGAACATAAAAAAAAGAAACAGAGAACACTCAGGAAAAAAGCTTAGAAACCAAAAAAAACTGTACTTGTCTCAAAGATAAACTAATTGTTATATCGGTGCTAATCCATCTATAAACGTGAGGTTGAATCGTTTTTCTTTTAAAAGTTAACCTAGTTCTTGAACACCCACGCTCTACAAATTTTATTGTTTAGGCCTTTAACGTGCGAACCCAATACCAGTTTGAGATCGTTACAAATTGAGTCCTTACAATAAGTATAATGCCTATATTAATAAAACTTGAGTTTAAGGTAATCTTTTGAATGTTTATCATTTTTGTTGCTTTTTAAGGGTCTATATCTCTAATTTTTAATGCCTCTTTTTATTTGTATTTTTAACCAAAAACTAAATATTTTAGCCCAAATAGAATAAAATTTCATATTTTTTTAACTAGGGGCCGAGCCAGAATTTCAATTTAAGGGGACAAGATCAAAAGACAATAAAAAATAAATAAAAAATAAAAACCTTAAAAATATTAATCGTTATTACTAATAAAATAATAAACAACAATAATTGTCATAAAAATATATTAAAATTTAAACAACTATAAAATAATTAAACAATTGTAAAACATCCAATTCATAGTTATTAACAATTAAAGTAATAGATTAATCTATATATACAAAATTTAGACATCTAATTTGATTCCTTATAATAATTTGAGAAAATAAATTTTCAACTTTCATTCTTTGTACTTCTAATTATTTAAAATTTAGATTTATGGTAAAAACTCAAATTTTGAAACTATGAAAAAAAAAAAAGAGATGAAGGTGAAAAAGATAATGGATGCTTTACTACTTCAGTATCATGCAAGATATTATTGTATTAATAATAATTATTATTATTAAAATAATGTCTTGTATGGTATTTGAGTGAGGTTCAAGACTGTGTACACTATGACCAATATTCAAGCTTGTGTACACTTTGACCAACTTGTTTGGGTGGCACGTGCAAGACACGTGCTGCCTCTTTGAGTAAGAAAATTAAGATAAAACATCTATTTGAAGCAAAATGAAACCATATATTTAAACTTAGAGTAACTATTTTAATATATGAGTATTTATTTGCCGTGATAATTTCTTAGAACCTATTTGCTAAAGGTAGTATCCATTCACTAAAAACTTCTAAAAGTGATAATGAATATCATATTCTTTGGATAATAAGCAATTGGGTTTTGCTAAGACATTGTCACAATATATAAATTTTCATAATGAATGATATCATATACTACAATTGAAGGTCTTTGTAAAATACTTGCAATTATTCATACTTCCATTTTTATTATCTTACATTTTATGAGTCTAGTCACAATATTTAGCTTACTTAGTTTTTAATGAACACCCTTTTAAGTAAGAAGAGAAATAAAAAAAAGAAGAGAATAACAAAAGGCATGTGTCATTGAAGTTTCAATTAGATAAAATTTTAAGTCTAGAATATTTAAATCTAGGAAAATCAATGTTCTTTAGGTAATAAATAGAACACCATATATCACCATTTCAACTTTTTAAGTATGAATACCACATAAAAATCAAAATACACAGAAAATTTTTTGGGATATTAAAATTTAGTAAGGGTATTTTAAACATTCTACAATAGGATATTTTAAGAATCGTAAGATTTCAAAATGGTTTAACTAAGACAGTAATAATTGGGGGTATTTCCTTGGTTTTAAAGTTTAGGGAGGAATAAAATTACCTCAAACTTAAAGGGCCCATTTTTTTTTTTTTTGAGGTGTAAAATTGTCTTTTCTATTTTATTTTTTATTTTACTTTAAACTTTAAATAGTGTTAAAAAAATTAACCCAAGAAATTTGTGGCTGAAAAAGTGAATTTTGGCTTACCAAATTTGACTAAACTAAAAAAAAAGTCTAGGAACACAATAAAATATCACAACATTTTCACAATACCTTTATTTTCAACTGTGGTGGATCTCAGTCTAATAATTTATTATCTTATTTTGACCTTTAAGGAACTTGCACTTCAATAGTTGTGAAAATATTATGATAACAACAAAATGTCATGACATTTTCACAAACAATACCTTTATTTTTAGTTGCGTTAGATCTCAGTTTGATATTTTTTTTTAATTTTATTTTAGTTTGACCCAAAAGGAATTGACATGTGTCACAACATTTTTACAATATCTCTATGTTTACATTATACTTATAATGTAAATTTATATTGTAGACATCCAAAAATTGGCAAATGTTGTACACATTTGCGAAATTTGTACAATATTTACCATTTTTTTTTTACAAATATGTATAATATTTGCCACTTTTTGTGTGTCTACATTTTACTGTGTAAGCTTACATTGCAAAGTACAAAGTAAACATATAAAAATCATTAAAAAAAATAAAACAAAAACAAGCTTAAACCAAATTGGCACACTTGAAGGAAAAAAAGAAAAAGAAAAGAAGAAGAAAGCTCACCAATTCTCCTTATTTTAAGGCTTTTAGGTAATAGTATTAAATACTAATTGTTACATCTATAATATTTCTATAATATTTTTACAACAAATCTTCAGTGGTAGGTTATTAATGATTCTAATTTGAACCCACTACTAAAATTATTTTTTCCTTACCAATAATACTCAATAATAACTTGCTACTTAAGATTTATTGTGAACATATTGTGGACATAACATTTTTTTAATATTAAAAATTTTTCTTTCTCACCTAAACTCATCTTTTTGGCTTGTTACAAAAAAAACAAAAGTTGAAAAAATTAAGAATCCTGTAACTAGAGCCGTTGGCTCTTTTTATATAGTTAGTAGATATATTAGTAGATATGTTTTACTGGTTTAGTACCATACAAGACATTATTTTTCAGAATTTGAGTTTCATGGATGGTACCTGAAATGAAAGGAAGGAATTTGGATAAGAAAAAAAGAAAAAAGAAAAAACCTTGTGATGATGCAAAGAAAATCAGTAGGCTGAATGCTCCGGGTTTCAATGGGCTAGTGATTGTTTGGAAGGCCTAAAAGGAAAAAGACACAAGATCAAATGTGACAAGGATGAACCGGCCAAAAACCCTCCGATACTTAGTTTCTTCTTTGAAACTTTTGAATTCCAAATTTTGGAGTAGTGAAAACTTGCCTCCATTTGATGTGGATGAGTGCTTATATAATGTGCTTTGGAGTGGTTACTTGTCTCATGACTTCCCCAATATTTGTGGAAGTTAGAAGGTTCAGACTTAACTTCCAGAACTGCTATAGAAGTTAGAATGTTCAATCTTATCTTCTAGAACTTCCACAACTGCTATAGTAACACGTGGTCCAATCCATAGGCTTCTGTAGATAAATCTACTTTTGGAAATTTTCCAAGTGTTGGGGGTCGTCTAAATGCTTTTTCAATGGACGACCTTCATGTCCATGGATGGCCGTCCTACGAGGGGCGACCTTCCTATGTTCGGATAACCTTTCTGATCTGGACAACTCTTATGGACGAATTGCAATTGATTCAATTTTTAGTTCACCATCACCTTGAATATTGGCCAAAGTGTACACAGCCTTTAAATTAAAATAAAAAGTGATAGTTGTTGTTGGTGGCCATTTATTTCAATGTCAGGCTAATTGATAAAAGTGGGAGTAGTTGTTTTAGTAATTATATAAAATCTCACAATATTTTTACAATGAATTGAGAAGTTAATACATCATAGGTCAAAATAAAATATTCTAAAATCCATCCCAACTAAAAGTATGAGTGGTGAAAATATTGGGAAATTTTGTTGTGTTTCTAAACTTACTTAAGTAGGAGATGTGTTTATTTATTTTTTTTTTCATATCATGGTACAGTTTGTGTACAATAGAAATAAGAAAATAATTCTTTGTTTTACCATTCTAATGTGAGGAGGGGCAAAAAACTACACTAAGTACAAGTATATATAAATGTTTTCAACCCAAAAATTAAGGAAAAAAAAATTAATGAAAAAAATCTAAAAAAACAACTTGCCAAAAGAATCAGTTTAAGCCCAAAATGAACCAAATGGGACTGAATTGGACGTAATGGACCAAAGTGGACTAAATGAACCGAACTGAACCAATTGGACCAAAGTGGATCGAAATGTTACACTAATGTAGTTTAATAGGAACGTAGATATTATATTGATTGATAAATTAGTTAACAGTAAAAGATGGAGATGGTAAGAGAGAGGTAGTGCTGCTGATTCGTGTTTGGATGTCACTACTCACCAGTAGAGAAGCTACGTGGATGTTTGGGTTGTTTGGCTACAAGAAAGAAGTGAGAATCTGTTTGAATTGTTTAACTATAAAGTAGCTTGTTTGGGATTTATTTTATTATTTTAAAATTTTGTTTGGTATGGTACAAGTCAAAAAGAAAATTAATCATTTCATGTTCTACTCATAAATCCTTGCGTGGCCTCTCCTGCTAGCTCTTGGAGTTCCTTTCAACGTTGGTGTTGGCGTTACCCTGAGGTAGTAAAACCTATGGAACATAGCTTTGAGAACCTACATGTCTTCTATAAGAGCTGAATTATCTAGGGAAGAAGGGTTATTGGCATCGACAAGTTTCATTATGTGGTTTTCTTGCTTCACCCTTGCCATGAAAAATACCCTTTCGTGATGGACTGGCCTGAGCGGTTCTTCATCACATAGGCTCCTCCATTCTAGCGGGTTTGTCTCTGTAGGAAATTACTTCCAATGATAACTAGTACCTACCATGATTTGCAGCCCTCCAAAGCATAAAGATAACACCTTCTTTGGTTGTTGTGTTCATCTCAGTATCTTGGGATGTCTCTGCATTAGTCCATTCTCTCGTGTGGTAGCGTACCATGTGATGCGCTTGGTGGACATTAGGCGTATAGTGCTCAAAGACTACCCTATTTCTTGATTGCCAAATAATACATTACACTGCACAATGTTTAATCGCCACATGCTTCATATGCATTTCAGCCAAGTGATATGTTTTGATTATTTTTCCAGCCAGTTTATTAGCGACATGGGATTGATTATTTCTGTTTGCAAAATCTGTGTTGATCTGAATCATATTTTCTGGAGAAGGGGCATAAGAAGAAGAGATGATGGTCTAAAGTTTATATTGGGAGGCCTTTGTGGAGTACTTTCTATTGTTGTTTGTACTGTACTACTGCGTATTCTTCAGAATTTTATATCCTTGCTTGACTTGGTAAGTTTCCTTTGGGTTTAATTTCCAAACTTGGATTCCAAATTTTGAGTGAGCAGTTCTAATGATTTCTGCTATATATCCTAGTTAATTTCTCTTCATCCTATGTTCCTATCCTTAGGTCCATGAGGTCCTTGACTGTTCCTGTTTGAAGGTGTAAGCGCTCTAGGGTCTTAGGTGACTGGTTTAAACCAAAGTGTGTCTTAAAGCTTTATGTGATCACCCATCCCCTACCTTCCATTTATCCTGGCCTATAGTGGGGTGTCCTTTATATTTGCTTTTAAGTGTTGTGGTCACTAATAACTTGGGGTTTTCACCAATTCTCCAAAATTGTTTGGCAATCAACGCTTTATTGAAGCATTCAGTGTGTCTTAGGCCCAGTCCTATGGCTTCCTTTGGCTTAGTGATATTGGTATGTGCAATAGTGTGGAGTTTTTTAGTTTCTATATTGCTCTGTTACTATTAGTCCTGATGATTCTGTCCAGTTGTTGACAAGTTATTTTTGGAACAGTATACTGACATGGCGTAGATTGGCATTGCTTGCATGACTAATTTGATCAAGGTAAGTCTCCCAGACAATGACAGTAATCTGCTTTTCTAGCTTTGTAGTTTACTCGGGATCTTGTCAATGATCTCGTGTCCTATTTCTTCCAGTCTCGTATCGATATCAACTTTCAAACCAAAGTATTTCCCAATGTGTGGTTGAATTTTGAGTCTTATTTTGTTCTCTGATTCTTCTTATGTACTTTCATCACAATTTGGAACGACTGTCATGATTGACTTACCCTCATTGATTTTTTGCCTCAATATGATGCAAAACAAATTCAGGGCTTTTCTCAATTTTTATGGGGTTTGTTTTTTTTTTTTTATCTTACAGAATATGAGGATGTCATCAGCAAACAGAAGGTGGGAGATAGGTAGTTCCTTTGGCTAATTGGCTTCCATATCTAGCAGGATGTACGACAATGCATTTGTACATACGATGAATAGGTGTTTTGAAATGATCTGTTGGTGCTCCGTTGATGAGAATGTTGTAGGGGACTGTTTAAGTTTTAACACATTGCATGATAAGGCTTGTCCACCTTCGGCCAAAGCCCATAATATGTAACACTGCTTCAATGAAGTTCTAGTTTAATCAGTTGTAGACTTGTAGGCTTTGCTATATTTAAATTGCAGCTATCTTAATTCTCATTTTCTTCTTTCTTTTGATGATATTAAGAAGTTCATGGGCTAAGATGAGGTTATCTCTAATATTTGTCCTCCTTTTACAACATTCTGCTATTTTTTATAGACTGATAGGTCTATAATCCCAACCAATTATAGTGCCATCTTTGGGATTAGGGTAATGAATGTTGTGCTCAGTTTCTTTAATATAAGTATGATAAAACCTAGTGTGGCCTGAATAACTATTGATCCCACCATATCCTAACATTTTTTTTTTTTTATAAAATAAAGTTAGGATTCTACGTGTGCTTATGCTGTCGTCTTGAAATTATCTCAATGCTTGCGCTGCCATCAAGATTGGTTGTGTGGCTTTGGATTGGATGAAGCCGAATTGGTATGGGACTAGGTTTGAATGGGTGATCACGGGTTTGAAAGAATAAACAAATAAAAAGGAAAATATTTTAATAGAGTAGAGAGAATTAGGCCCCGTTTGGTACGCGAGTTCAAACACATGTTTTGAGTTTTTAAACAACATTACACGTATTTCTACACACTTTTTTACCCACACATATTTTCGAAAAAACTGAAAATTGTTGTTTAAACATACGTACCTAATGAGCCCTTAGTTTTGTTTTGTTATGTACCAAAAAAAAAGAGAGAATAGTTTTGTTGGAGGGTGTGTAAAACCTAAAAGGAACGTAGTTAACATAGAAAATAGGATTTCTAATAAAACTTTTGCTAGAACCATGAAGTTTATTGTAAATGCCCTAATCTGCCTATCATCAGTACTCACCAACCTTCGTACAAGGGCTTGTGCCATAAGCCAGTGGTCTCTGTCAATTTGGGTAACCTGCCATCAGCAGCCCTTGGTAAGTCTGCCAATCACAATTCTTAAAGTGACGCCAACATTTTCAATCTCCTCTCAAGTCTCACCACATAAACGATAAAAATCAGTTTTAATAGCTAGAGCTGGATGTTGACAGGTTGAACTCGAAAATTAACATTTTCAATAGTTTAAGAACAAAAGATGAACTTTTCAATAGTTTAGAGACAAATGAACTTTCCACTAGTTTAGGTATGATAAAAAAACTTTTGGCAAAGTTTAAAAAAACTTTTGATAAAGTTTAAAAACCAAAATAGTATTTTACCCTTTTTATTTTTTATAGTTATAGGATGTTGCATTGGAACCTTGAAAAGGGGAAAATACACTCTTATATTTATCCTCTTGTGCATTGAAATAAAATGAAAATAATAGTGTCTTTCCATTACTATTTACGGGATTATACATGCATCACCAACCACAAGAAGAGAGGGGGGGGGGGGGGGGGGGGACCACTATAAAAATTAATATTCACCATTGAAAGTATCACTAACACCTCTTTTTTTTTTCTTTTTTTTTTACTTTCAAAATACATGGTTCCTATGACTAAAATTACATTGCTACTTCCACTTCTAGATTATATGTAGAAAAGAATCAAAGAAGACATGGAAAGGGGCTACGCTTTATTTTAGAATTTTTCCAGGCATCATTTTTCCTCTTCATGATGGGATATCTCATATCTGTACAAATCCAGTACAGTCAATATATTTTCATATATAATTTAGGACCTATTTTTTCTTATTTTACACTTACCAAAATCTAACTGCCACTCACTTTTGTCCGTGTGGATATGACGAAAAAAATTGTCTGAAGTACCTAGTATCTGCAAGATGATTGTGGCACTGACTATTGAATATTCCGTGGGCAGAGTCAATTTTGAGTTTTGAGCAGCTTCTATAGAATCTGAAAATTGGTCGTGAAGGATACTGTCAGCCAACTTCAAAATACGTCCAGCCTTTATCCCTAAATCAAGGAAAACAAACAAAAAACATATTAGAGACTTATATGAGAAACGTGTTTACAGTTTCATCTCATCAGTCATCACTAGATTGGGGACGCATTTGCACCCAATGAGCCTTGAACCCATGACCTCGCCTTCCACCTTGCTTTTTATAAGGGGAAAACAATGATCGAAAAGTAGAGAAGAACGAACTCAATAGAGAAAAGTATAGCAAAGAAAACAATGATCCAAATGGAGTGTGAATATTTAAGGATTAACTTCAATTTTCCATTGAATCCTTTTAGAGGAGAACAAATGAAAAACCCCTTCATAACTAACCAAGCAAACCCTAAGGCTCTTAAAAGAACCTCGAGACCAAAGGAAATTTGTCAAGCTGCTACAAGTCCTTGCATAATCTTCCTAGAAACAATTTATCATGACCCTTGAGTAATCTTAACCGTAACAAAAATAACTAGAAAAGACTCAAACTACCCTTAAATAACTTAAAATAAAGTAGTTTGTTACAGGACTACATGAATAAAACCATGAACAATAATTTTTTCTATTCCAAATCTTGTCCTGCAACATCAGCAAATCTAAGCACATGTTACTTCTTTTTACACAAAGGCTTGAGGAGTACTTAATCTACTTCATAGGAGCCAAAAAGTTCATTCATTCATGTCTTTGGAAGTCCAATACATTAATTCTTCCATGAGATCCTTGTGCTTTCATTTTATATTTTATAGTCTATTTGATGCTTCATTGTTGGTCTTCAATTAATTAGATACTACAACACAAAAAATATAGAAGGCTTAGTTTATACTTCCTTAAAAGTCCATGTTCCCTTCCTAGAGAGATCCAACTTACTTACAGGTTCTTTAACAAGCCCAATAGGTTATTTCTGAAATAATAATACACCAATTTGAATTATAAGTAATATATGTCACTGATCCAAATGCGTCAAGCTGTGGATTGTGCAGTCAACTAGCTTCCACCAGCTCCACATGGGTTCAAGACGCAGTCAAGCACTGCTCCTAGTTTAAGTGGGTTCAAACTTCGCTGATTAGGTGTTGGACCAATTTAACGCCCAAACTAAGGCTGAGTATTAAAATTTTAGGATTGTTCATTTAATTTTATTTTGAATACAAGCCAAGCTCAAGCTCATTGCCAAACTAGATTACATATTCAAGATCGGTTTATTTTCTTGCCGAACAAGTTCGAGCTTGTTCATAAACTATTTGATTAACTTATGCTTTTCCCATATATAATAAACAGTATGACTAAAATTTTTTACCCCTTCACAAATATATGCTAATAATTAATAACTAAATTATAGTTGAAATTATATTATTTAGGTTATTTAGATGGAACAGTTTTCGTTTATGTACCAATAAAAATTAGATTTTCCTAACTTATATTGTTAAACATTTATATAAGTCTACTATAATATTATCAATAGATTACAATTAATTTGATAACTTAGGAGCTTATTTACAAACTTACATAATCTAACCTTGAGTTTGTATATATATTCAACATTTATTTTTTTTGATAGGTAATCAGAAAACTATTATTAATGAGAAAAAAGGAAAAGTACAAGTTGTTCATGATGATGAACAGCAAGAAAATATAGAACAAACAGCACAACAAAAGGAGAAATCAGGAAACTAAGCTAAGGGAAAGCATAAACTCAGTGATAGAAGAACAATTAGTAAAACCCCAACAACGAGACCACTCCAAAGCCTCCGTTGGCATAAAACCTTTAACTCATCCAACATTTATACCTATAAACATATAATATTATGTATACTTTAATTGAGTCTCATACTAGAAAGCTTATTCAGGAGCACATTATTATGATTGAGCTCAACTTGTTTAATAATAGAATCTAAACTTAGGCTTGAGATTGACTTATTTGCTAAATAAACAAACATAAAATAAAAAAATAAAAAAGTTTTTTCTGAGTCGAGCCCGTACTGTTTATGAACGGCTCAATTCATTTGTAGTCCTAAAAACCCACAAATTTGTTAAGCAGAATATATAAGTAGAAACCTAGGAATATATGTTTAAAAAAATCAAGCTTTGTTAAATAAGCTTGATGATAGAAGAGTAATCCACATCAAATAAGCATTATACTTGGCAAGAAAAAAAACGTTAAGCTTGATGTTAGAACAGTATAATCCTGTCATAGTAGAATTTTCAAGCTGGGATCCATTTACATATTTTATATTCTACAACTCTCTATTTAATCTGGAAAGGGAGCCACAACTATGCACAGGGATTTCCACAGATTACAAAAGACAAAATTCTTATCAAGCAGGTTCAAGTTTAATTCCCTACAAGCATTTTTCTATTGTTACATCACATTGAAGGGCTTTCTTCTAAAGGTTAAGAAAAAAGGAAAAAGAAAGACTCATAAGGGAAAGAGAAACAATATGAGGTGGTATATAATGTTGTTAACAGGGAAGTAACCCTGAAGTCCTAAACCATAAATGACAGAGTGACGTGTCGCAGACTCAATCCTTCACCAGAAGATTAAGGTGTAGTCACAAACTCTCCTTTGCATGTATCCAGCATTTATTGAAATTTTGAGTCTTTTACTAATTACAGCGTCTATATGTAAAACTTATATAGAAATATGACACAACATTGTTTGCTCAAATAATGTAAATTTCTTCATAAACTCATTAAAAGCATTGCAAAACAAGTCATAAAGTGAAAACTAATTGAACTCATCAAGAACTTTCATCCAAATAAATAAGAGTTCTCATTGTAAGATCCAGTTTTCATCTTCAAACAAAACAAATTCACACACACACACACACACAGATGTGTGAGAATAATGATTAAGTTCACATTTTCCTAACAACTTAAGCTTTTGGGACATTTAGTAACAGCTTAAGCTTTTGGGACATTTGGTAATTTATACACACGCACACACATGCATTAACTGAAATGAACGATATTCAAAGAAACGAGCCACGGTGGAATATTTAATCACTTGTTAGAACAGTAGCTCAAACAAATGATCTGACAGAATAGAATGTAAAGGAACAATAATTAGAGAAGGAAGAACTTACGATTAAAGCCCTAGGTCACTCCAATCTTTGCTGCATGCGAGCAATCTTCAGTAACAGGGGAGCTTCCCTTTGTGGATAATTCCATGGATTTGGTGTTACCATCACACTTCTCTTTGTCAAATGTGAACTCAAGTTGTTTCTCCACAGACTTCAAAACAGCAGTTCGTTTAGATCTTAACCGGTATGGAGGAGATGCATTAAAAGCCTTACCATTAGCCCCAGCAATGCTGTTGCCATGACAAGTAGGACTCTCACACAAACTTCCATCTTGTGATTCAGACGTCTCCAAGCTGTTGATTATTTTCTGTTCATCAGAAGCATGAACAACATCCTTGACCGATTCCTTATCTGCTTTTGCAATTTTATCAGTATGCAGATGCTTTTGACCTTCTGTCTTCCTCTTTCTAAATATGGAAGGAGTATTGGGGAAGCTCTTAGCAGCCATTTTCAATATTGATTCAGGACTCTGCATGCCTAAACCACCGCTCTTCACACAAGGTGGAGTGAAGAATCTAATAGGTGATAGAATCGGACTAGAGTTGATGTAACACAATTTTAAAAAATCGGAATCTAATGGATTACAACCTTCTAACTGTGGTGGCTCATAGTACAAAGAACCATATGTTGGAGTTTCAATAGTCAAAGGTGTTCCAATAAATTTGTCTTCATCAATTTCGTTGTTGATTTCACGTCTCTCAAACATTGGTTCATCATTGATTCCACAATTATCAATAGTCGGCTTGCTGTTAGTTGTACAACTCTCAAACTTTGCCTCACTGTTGAATCCAGAATTCTCAAACTTTGGCACCGACCCTGAGTTGCTGCGGCTAAGATCTATATTAAATGATGCTGCCTTGCATTCTTCACATTCTGAATCAGCAGAATTCAGAATGACATTTAATGAAGCACCCATATCACGAGGTGGGGCAGAGGATGCTAACTGATCCTTGCTATTTTCATTTGTCTTACAAATGTCTGTAGTTCCTGATGAGGATTGAGCGGTTGAATCTGAGCCTTTATTTGAACTAACAAGTAAGTTTTTTGTTGCAGTAGATCTACTAGTATCTTTAGCACCATTTTGGGGACTGTTCTTTGCAACTACTGGAAGTTGCCCAGTAGCCAAAAAAAAATCTAACTTTTTCTTCAAGGAACTATTCCAGTGATTCTTAATAGCATTGTCAGTTCTGCAAAAGAAAAGTCACATAGAAGACCTTGCTTAAACTAAAATATCAAATAACATTCATGGCACACTAATAGATTCTATGTCAGGTATTATGCAAGGGATCTCAGCTAAGCTTTAAAAAAAAAAAAAAAAAATAGAGGACAACATTTGCATATTTCAACATCATTAACTACAACTCTGTTTTGATTGGCTTCAATTATTGTTCTTAGGGCTTTCATTTGAAGAACAGATTTAAGTGACCTTAAATTGATACTGAACAAAATCAAAGGATTAATCTCCCTCGAACATCCATTTGCCTCCTAAATATATCAAACCATATAATTAATATAATATTCAGAAAATTCTGAATGCGGTCAACCAGATTGGTGTATAGCACAACAAGAAAGAACTCCCTCATGCAGATGCAGCCAATAATAATTATTATAGATTTACACCCTCACTTGGAAGACATGTTTCCCCCAAAAAAAAAATCATGTAAGGATATAGCATTTGGCTTCAAGAATGAATATGCACATCTGCTGGTGGGAGGGAGATGGTACAAAATATCTAAAGTTCTTATTTTACCACGATCCAGAAGTCACAAGATTGGGACTGTCAGCCCAAATCAGCAACACATCATGAGGTTGCAAAGTGGCACTAGATTTTCAGGGTCAATCTTATTTATACCTTAATTTAGTGATTTCCCAGACAAAAATTATAGCTCAAACAAGAAGCAGTACCTTCCAGGTAGAACCTTAGCTATTTCAGCCCATTTGTTCCCATGTATCCGATGGGCTTTCATGAGAGCTAATTCCTCCTCTGGTGTCCAAGCATCCTTCTTTATATCTGGATTCAAATGATTGTGCCACCTGAAGGAATCCGAAATTTTGATTTCATAAGTATAAACAGAAGTTCAACCATTGATCATATTTACAAAGTCCATGCCACATAAAAAAAAAATTATAAAATTCATAAATAACAATCATCCCATTATATAAAACCAAGAGAAATAATCAGTTGGCATTTGCACGCACACAATCAAAAAAGCAATCCAAATGAATGTCATGTCAACATGACAATGTTCAGGACTTTGAAGACCATATTTGGGAAAAACATTCAACATATATTAATAATTGCAAACTAGCATTACAAACAAAATTACCCAGCTAATTATAGTCAGTTATATAAGCTACCTCTCTCGACATTGTTTCCCTATACGACCAGGCAAAGACTTGGCTATCAAAGACCACTTTGTAGGCCCATATTTTGATACCAGTTCTATGATTTTATCATCCTCCTACAAGCCACAAAAATAACAGAAACTTTAATGTTTGAATCACAACAAGCAAGAAGGAAAAATACGAGAGGAAGGAAAAGGCCAGGTGCCAACCTCTTGAGTCCATGGTCCTTTTATAAGATCTGGATTAAGAACTTTCTGCCATCGATGCAGACATTGCACTTCTGATCTATCAGGGAAAAACTCAGCTGCAAACACATTGTACCCAAATTATTCAAACTTTTTTTTGTTTGGAATTTACACAGATAGTGTTAGTACAATGAATGCTAGACATTACAAAGTCAAGGTTATTAATCTATCCATTTATGTATTCTTCACGATGAAACACAAATGACTACACTACTTTTTCTTTTCTTTTATGTGGGGGGGGGGGGGGGGGGGGAATTTAATGGATAGATGTTAAAGAAATTAATAACTTTAAATCAGTGAAAAGATTAGACATATGTAATGATTAAAATTCATATCTATAACTACAAAATATAAATTTATATGTACACTCAAATCCCCTTGCTAAAGAAGATTTGGTTGTTCAATTGTTCTGCCAACTTCAGCTCTATTTGTGCATAATATTACTAACTTCTTTCTGAAAATGTTCAAATACATGACAAGTAGTTGGCCTTACAGTATTTTGCAAGATATGATGGGCTTGATACGAGGAGTTCTAGTAGAAAATTAGGTAAACCAAAGTAAGTTTACCCTTACCTCAAGAACCATATGATTCAAGATTTATAAATTATGATTTCTCAAACATTTTTGCAACTCCTAATTACTTCAAGTCAATATGTTTTCCAGCAGACTCACTGCTAAACAGTGAAGCATAAAACAACCACCAGGAATCTTTACAATTGAAAACTCCCAAGAGATGCAATCTAAAATTGCATACAACTAAAGCAGCACAGATTTAACAATCAATATCATAGGTACTACTTAGGAAAGAGAGAAACCTATTTTTTTCCAACTCTTCCCCTTAAAAGCTGCAACAGCATTCCTTAATGTCTCATCCTGTTGAAAACCGAAGGCATTGTTAGTAATTACATATAGAACCCGTAAGATCAATGCTTTTTTTTTTCTTTTGATAAGTCCGTAAGGTCAATGACTAATAAAAACACAAGCAGCATATAGCAGAGCAACAAGTGAACAAAGGTGAACACAAGCAAATTTGGGCTACTTCAACATAATATAATAGCAGTTTCAAAGATCTTCTAGATCCACAGCTATGCTGCTGATAACATCAGAGGTAAACCAGTGGATTCTAAGCCAAAAACCAGGTGAAGTCTTTCGAGTAAAGTTGACTTAACAACTGCCTAAATCAATCTCAGCCTTTCATAAAGGTAGTTGACATACAGGAACACATGACAAGCTTCTAGATCATAATACATAGAACTTCACAAAAACATGAAAAATACAAACCTCCTGTGCAGTCCAACCTCCTTTCGCTCGTCTGATTGGGCCAGTGGCTCTCCTGTAAGGTCAAATTCACATAATTAGGCTCATTAACCATATAATATGTTAATATAACAAAAAAATAACCAATTAGAATGGTCACAAAGCATCTCATATGTGCTGAGCACAGAAACCTAATCCAAAAAAAAGGCAATTTCACACCTTCTAAGACATCAAACAGATCAAAAAATCAATGAAACACTAAACAATTTGATCCCAATTTTCAACCAACATCAAAACAAAGCTATAACTGAATGCAAAACTTAAAAAGACTTTGTAAACGGATAGTACCGATGAGCTGGAGATGTTGGAGCCGGGCTACACACCCCCGGGGACTTAACAATTGCACTGCCACTGCCTTCAGATGAGGTGGAGCTCGAAGCCGCGGTGGATTGTTTATTCTCAAGACAACACTCTTCTAGTTTCAACCCAGCCATTTCATCATTCTACAATCATCTCCAAAACCCAAAATCCCAATCAACAAATATAGCAATAAAAACAAAAACCCTCCAAGCAAAAACAAAAACCAATCATAATCACTAAAAAGCCCTAAAAAAAACCCACCCATGTCAGAAATTTCCAAAACCCCACCTCTAAAACACGAATTCAAACAAAACCCAGATCTCAGAATCAGTTAACGGATCAAAACTCAATGAGTAAAACAAAGAATCTTACACAAAGAACCCCATAATTCTAGGGTTTCCTGAACAAAACCCATTGAATCTTTCACAAGTCAAAGCCTTTGGGTTTCCATAAAATAAAGAATAAACAATCAAAAACCAAAAAAACACTATAAAAACATGAAAAACAAAACCAGTTTTTTTTTTTTCCCAAAAAACAAAAACAACAAAAACAAAGAAATTGAACTTTTCTGACAAAAAAAAGAGTACCGTTGCTTCAGCAGTAGTGGCGGGAATCGAAGTGGAGCTCATCGACGAGATGAGACCGAAAAATTCGAGTCCAAGAAAACTATCTCAGAGAGAACAGAGAGAGCTTTTTTTTTTCTCTTTTTTTCTTTCTTGGTTTCGAAAAATTCTCGCCCGTTGAAACAAAAAGAGAGAGAGAGAAGTAGAAAGAAACTTATATAATTAATTAATTAATTATAAAATGCAAAAAAAAATTTGTATAGTAAAATATAGAGAGAGATATAGATATATAACGAATATGTAAAGCACCGACGTCTCCGTTAATTACCGTTGTGTATCTTTGAGGCTTTTAAAAAATAAATACTCTAAAAAATAAAACCCTATCGGTTAACGGCAATTTTGACGGTTCATGTTTTTTTGATCTTAAACGTTAGAAAGTTTGAACCTCAAACGGCACTCATTCTTGAGAAAATGAGGGTTTTGGGCTTAGGCTTCATCTTGGGCCTTGTTAAGTGTCGAACATGTTTGGAGTTAGTGGATGGGTTGCGTGTTTCGCGGGTAATTCTTGACCGTTGGATTGGGGACTAGTGGTTTGGGAATTAAGTCGGTTTTTTTTTTTGAGATGGTACGAGTCCACAACATTTTCACAACAAATTATAAGTAGTTAGTTGTTATTGGTTCAAATTTGAACCTAACACTAAGATTACTTTTTTGCCCTAATAATAATAATCAATAAGAACCTACCACTTAAAATTTGTTGTAAAAATATTATAAAAATGTTGTGGACATATCATTTTTTTTTTCTTTTTTGTGTTTTGGAAAGAAACGTTTTAACTGTATTGATCAGATCTTTTTCCTTTATTTTTTACTTAAATCTTAACCGTTAGCTGTTTGGAAAAGTTCTATTTCGACTTTTCAAGTACTATTTTGTAATGGATGATATTGGGTCAGCATCAATAGTGAAAAAATTGGGTTAACCTCATCACTATTTAGTAAGTTTGAATTTGATTATTGTCACTTGAATCTTACTCAGAATGGAATGTGAGGTTTACCAATAAAGATTTGGGATGAGATGCATAGTACTCTATTGCACCTCTTAATTTCTTTGTTTCTTTGATGTGAAGAAAGCCCGAGCTAATGATTCCAACAAAAGAAGAAAGAAAGGTTGTAAAGAGCTTTGGCAGATAAAGTCAATATCAACTAAACTCTTTACTGAAATTATCTGCCATCATAACTCAACCTATTCAGATTTTTTTTATTATATAATTACACATTATTTACATGTGATTGGATCAATTACATTTTATCCACTCATGATTTAAAAAATACGACTTTGTGATCCAATCACATTTTATCCACTCATGATTTAAAAAATATGACTTTGTTCACCTAAGGTTAATTCTATTATGTAATTGTAATCCACTTTTATGTCCATCATTTGAGAATCAGGCCACATAATAAATTTTTTTTTTTTTTTTTTAAAAACCCACAAATTTGAGAATCAGGCCTGTATTATTTTTTAGTTTTGTATTTTGAAAACTTGTCTTTTGGTGGTTTGAGAAATTGTTCTCAAAAATAGTTTTGAAATGTTTTCTCACGCTAAAAATCTATTTTACAATTGTTTTCTCCTTTAGTTGTTTTTTGTTTATCTTTCCTCTATTTCATTTTTTTCATCATTTTCTTACCAAAAAAAGAATCACAGCCACTCCCAATACAAAATCACCACAATAAAAAAATATCCACGGGTTATCTCAAATCCACCCAACCCCCCAAAAACCTAACCTCAGTTGGTCAAAAACTTAGATAACCCGTGGTTAGGTTTTGGCAACTTGGACTCAACATCTTCACCTAAGTAAGAATGGCAACGGGTCGAGAATGGCAACATCTTAAATTTTGCTATGTTTTTGACCCTCAAATGAGTTTTTTTTTAACCCTCAAACTCGCCTCATTGGGCCCCGTGGGCCCGATCCGGCCATGCTTGGCCCAAAATCACAATCACAAACACAAACGCAAATCCTGAACACAAACACAGAAATCAAAAACACAAAAATTTCAAATTTTTTCCTTTCAAAATCACAAACATAAACACAAATTTCACAAACACAAAAATTTTAGATTTTCCCTTTCAAACTAAAAAACACAAACACAAAAATTTCAAATTTATGATTTTCCTTTTCAAAATAAAAACCACAAACACAAACAAAGAAATCACAAACACAAATAAAGAAAAAACAATGAGAGAGAAAATGAACCAAAAAAAAAAAATCACAGAGGGTGGCTGTGAGAGAGTAACTGAGGCATGATAGAGCTGAGGCTGGTGGAAGAAACGGTGAGGCATGAGCTTGAGGTCGGCAGACGAAATAGTGAGGCGTGAGCTTGAGGGTCAGCAGTGACTGGTGTGAGTGAGTGAGAACGGGTGACTGGTGAGGAGGGGCGGTTAAGACCAAAGAAAAATGTATGAGAGGAAAGTGAAGGTTAGAATAGGTTGTGTGTGTGTGTGTTGGGGGGGGGGGGGGGGTTTGGTAATTTTAGTTTTAATCGGGTTGGGTCTGAGTTCGAATTCGGGGCGAGTTTCACTAAAACCCGTACCCGACCTGAACCCGCTTCGGGTTTTATTTTAAAAACCCAAACCCAACCCTATTGTTTTGCGAGACGGGTAAAACCTGCCCCATTAGGGTCGGGTCAGGCCGGGTACCCACGGGTCGGGTACTTTTTGCCATCCCTACACCTAAGCCACAAAGGAGAGAGAGAGAGAGAGAGAGAGAGAGAGAGAGAGAACAATGTTGTGGTGGTTTCATGGATCGTAGTGGTATTTGTTGTTGGTTGATGTAGTCTCTATGGCAGCGAAGAGAGAGAACAATGTTTGTGGTGGATGACTTAGAGAACGCGTAGTGTTCTATCTAAAAAATCATCTTGGCTAGACTTTTAAATTAAATTGGGCTGGTTGAAGGCTTTGGACACTCCTATGTTCGGGTTTTGTTTTGTAAGTATGTGTGTGTGTTTTACCATGGACATACAGGTAAATTACAACGGCACAGTAGAGTTAACCTTCAATGATTAAAATGACACTTTTAAACCACATGTAAGCAAAATGCAAATTGGCCTAACCCACAAGTGGATAATACGTAAATATCCCTCCTTTTTCCCCTAAGTTGGAAGACAACGTATTTAATAATTGAGATTGCGTTGTAACCAAAATAAATAAATAAATAAAAACAAAACAAAACAAAACGTAGTTGTGTGCGCATTTGGATTGACTTGTTTATTAATTTTCTTTTTTATTTTAACATATGTACGTATAAATTTCATGTTGATAAGTCACACGGTCATGAAAAGTGTACCAAATAATTTAGTTGTATTTATTTGTATGAAACTGGTTGACAATCCATTATTGACACATCATCACATGAATATTGATTTGATCAACAAAAAAAAAAATTAATCATGATCAATTGAACATTGCCAATACATCATAAAAATTTTAATGTCAAAACCTAATCCAAAGATACACACTAGATAAATTTAGAGAACTATCAATTGTCAAAACTAATCCTTGCCCGTGCTTCAAATTCTGTCTTCTTCAGCGTTGCATATAGTTGGACGAACATATTAAATGCTTATTAATTGGTATGCTTTTAGGATTTTTATCGTTCAAGGGGCAATCCAGATTTAACATATTTTGATAAATGCTAGTAGGTTGATAAACTGTTGTTATCTCCCCAACCACCAATGTCCATGACAAAGAGTTTAGGTATTAAAGTATAAATGTAGTTTGCATTAAATAAATAAATAAAGCTTAAAATAGTATTAGGAAACCCAAACATCAGCTATGATAACAGTTTGCCCCCACGTTTTTCTCTCTATCTACTACCTTATGTTTGTGAAAATGTTTCACGTTGGAGAGACAGGGACAACGAAGTTTTGAAAATGAAAATTACTTGAAGTCTTTATTCTTGAGGTTGAAGAATAAAGACTACCAAACTAGATGTATTGAAAGATATAAATTATTAACGAATCACGTGGATCTAATCCTGTCATAAGAAATCGCATGCCACGTTAAAGTAAAAACAGTGCCACTTTTTTCATGTGCTTTAAAAAAAAGTACTATTTTTACTTTTGCTTTGCATATATAAAGTGTAGCCGGCACTAGCCTTGTAGTTCATTAAGTCTGGTGTTTTTAACAAAGATTTATAAGATTCAAATCCCCCATTCCTAACTTAAAAATGTGTATCCCAAAGAAAAATTGCTGCCCTGCTCTAACCCAAGTCCCTGAATTATCATATTTTTTTTTTGAGAAGCCACCCCAGAAAGAGGGGGGAGGAATATATTAAGGAAGATCAGAAAGGTACATAGAAACAATATCATAGGGTAAGTCCTCCATCCAAGCATGAAAATGCGAAAACTTACACGCTGATCTTGCTAAACTATGAGCTACTCTATTACCCTGCCTACAAGTATGACAAAAAGAAAAGTATAGCACCTATGAAATCAGTTCTGCATCTGCACTCACTTAATATAAGGTACGCCCACATAGTCACGGGTCTTTCGCTCAACTTCTCAACAACCCTCTCCAACAATTTATTCCAACTGCAGCTTGAGCTGCTGGCAGTAACCAAGCCAATCATGTTATTCCATTATAGAGGGTGCACTAAGCCAGAGACATGAACCAAAACTAACTCCAAATATCTAGGCGGTTGACACTGGTATGGTTTTTATATAGATATATTCAGTTTGTCAGAAGAGAGAATAAAAGCGCATATAGCAAAAAAATTAATAGTAGCAGGTTGGTTTTGACTCCAAGATCAACATTCTCCTGGCTGAGACGTACTTAAGATAATTCCAACAAAAATTTAATTGTAAGAGTAGATTGAATATCAAGAATGGGAGGAGGAGATTACTGATTCCGGCAAGTATTGGTATCCAAAAAATTTGAATTAGCCGAATTTAATTTATCAATCACAGGAACTACATAATATTAAATGCTTAACTTGCAAGCCTTCAACAGACTGCTGAAGCAGCTATTTCAATAAAGCTAAACAACGAGCTGGTAAAATGGAACTAGACACTACAATCCTCTTAATCAGCAAAATTGGGAGGCACTCAAATTAAGTTTTGATTCATTCCTTTCCCAGATTATATGGAACATATATAAATATATATGTATAAAATCTGTTCATATCCTGTTGATTGCCAAACCCAGTGGGCATGAACAGACTAATCAGTCTTCTTATCATGGAAAGGGAGTAACATTAATGAGCAACAAAAACTGAACTTTTAAGAAGACCATATCAGGGTCTTACAAGAGTTGTACGCCTAAGTTATTCAGAAACAACTTAATCAGTTGTAGGTGCTCCTTGGTTTAGCTCTGCAAATCTCATGCCAACACGCATTGAGTGCTTCAGGAACTTCTCAGCACACCTACGCACACACGTCTCCTCTTGCTTGGTTAGGGATTTGCGTTGAAAAGTATCCACACAGTCCGTAAAACATCTCTCCACCAATGAATTATACATCCTTAGACTGCAATTTGTTTTGATCAAGAAGACAATATGAAAGAGTCAGAGGCCTTAACACTCAAACATCATAATATGTTTACTGTAGCTTCTACTTGGTATCAGAATTCAAAACTGAAGTAACTGGATAACACACAAGGCATTCTATAGTCAGAAACCAAAATCAATTACATGAAGTAGATCAATAAGTTCCAACAAGAAGTATAAATTTGTATTTGTGTGCTGATGTGGTATAATCCTTGCTTATAGTAAAACAGACATCATATCTTAGAATTATCTGAGAATGGAAGAATCATCAAACAAAGAGAGCCTTCTGCAGCACATGGCCTTTGTAAGGCTTTATAAACAGACTGCTAAATTGAGCAGCCACATTAATCAAGTAATTAATTAAAACTCTACACAGCCATCTCTCAGCACAAGGTCAATGTAAAATCTACAGTACTCTGGGAATAATATGCTACTTAAATGTCTGTATTTTGAAGCAGTTGTAGTTAGGGCTGTGATATTCTGTCTATACATAACTGTCTATACATAACACATTCAGTATTGATAAATTCCATAGACGATTTTGGATCATAATTATATAATCCAGACTTTTCCAAGGCCATGGAGATTAGAAGACATACTGAACCATGTATATAAAACGATAGAGGTCAGAACCAAGGGAAACATGTTGCACATGCCATCAGCTGATATATCAGGTAACAGATACATACATATAAAAAAACAAAGTAGATTGATTACTTATTAAAGGAAAAACAAAGGAAGAGCATGTTGTTAAAGACGTTGCATCATATGTCAGGAAGGCCGAAGGCCTCCGTTGATTGCGTACAAGCACAATATGAGTTTAAAGGCAGGGAAAGAAGGGTTTAACTATGAAGATATCAACTCTTCCTTGGAACTAGTTGATGTAGGATCTATAAGAATTTGGTACTAAATTAGATATCTTGATGAGATCTTGAAGGGCTCTTGAATAAGGATAAATGTTTAAGCATTTAGGTAAAGAAAAGACTGAATTTTGAATATGTTGATGGTTGTTTGGTGTTAAAACAGGGAATAGAACAAGAAATAAGATAGAAAAACACTAACAATCACACTTAGGTAGAAGAAGGCAATCACACATTCAAAGCTTAAAACAAGCTGATGGAATGTTGTTAGAAGCAATCTCACTATGAATATTATTGACTACAATAAAGCCTTAGGGAGTGTAAAAAAGGAGCTCATCTCTGTGTTGAGTGTGTAAAGGGAGCTTGTCTCTTTGACAATTTCTCTTACGGAGTGTCGTTTGTTAATATTATGGTAGTGGTAGAAAAGAAATGGCTGAGGACAAAGTGATTGAAGAAGGTGAAAACAAAGACTCTAGTACTGCTGCTGTTGCTGCAGCTACTACCAATGGGAATGAAAAGAAGAAGCGTTGGGGAATGTACTTGGAATGGAATCTTCATACACAGCAACGATTTCAAGAAGAGGCTGCAGTACATTTTAAATGGAGAAGCCACTGTTATTGCCAGAATGAAGTGGAGATCACATTCTTGGAGGCAGATGACTCAGAATCTTATTGTATTCTTATTCTCTGTCATTGTGTATTGAGTATTTTCAAGCAGGACTAGTGTTCTAAATAATCTATTTCCTAGAATGACTAGGACTACTAATAACAAACAAAAAGGACTAAATAACATCTAAACAAAATAGGAAAATGACTCAAAAAAATAAAATAAGACTCATGGGCCTTTGGAATAGCCAAGGACAGCCCATTCCAGAAATCTGGAAATTACCAAATAGGCTTTATTCTAGTAAAACTCAATTTAAACTTTTTTAACCTAAAAACATAATACTAAGACTCAATAATCACTAAAATAACCTATGAAAGGTTCCAAGAAAACCCACATCAAAACTAGACCACAAATCTTTAATCTTTTGGTATTTAATCTGTCTTTCCCCGGACTCTTTGCTATTTGCATTTCTAGTGCCATGTAAACCATGTCAAACTATCAAATGCACAACTTATTCAATTCTCTGAATATCATTGGCTTATAGATCAACGTTGATGTGACAAATCAGACAGAATATAGCATAGATAACCTCAAAATGGCATGGTTTAAGAACTTTTTCTTCAAACTTCTTCAATTTCAATATCTTTAAGGCAATTAGTTGGATTGACAACCAAGTATCTTTCTACTTCATATTGTTTCTTTTCACTGCCCTGGAGAAGGAAATACACTTCTGCAATGCAGACCCCGGGAAGTCCCCATATTAATGGGCATCCCCCAACAACATAAGTCTTTTTTCTTTTCATGGACTCCTATAAACTAATCATAACAAAAAAAATTAACACTAACCCAGTAACTTATTTCAGCATATCAACCTTGATGTCTACAAGTTGGAACATCAATCTAAATGTTTAGTCCTGAGAACTCCAATTAAATAAGCACCCACATATCACTACCTAAATCCACAACAATTATCACAAACCCCAAAAAACAAATAACTTAAATGCACGCCTCAATATGGTAGAACACACCCAATCTACCATATAACAATATGCACTACCATTTATAGAAGCATCAGCCTTATTTCCCATTAAGCCTGTAAGTCAACAAGTTAGTACTCTGGTTGTATACCTGTTAAACCATATGTTTCCACTGACCCATATCAAGATATTCCTCAACTAAACGAAAATAACTCAAAGCAACTTTCAACACACATTGAAACCAAATAATCTATGCAACGCAATTAGAATTTGGTCTTTTTTCAACACTGCCAAATACAAAAAAGTGAGTCCCAACAGTTGGGAATTTTAAAGAGCGAACCTGTCGCGAATCTGAAGCTGTTCGATCAGAGTAGACATTCGAGCCTTATCTGATTCAGGAAGAGACTCCAAGTCTGCTATCATGTTCTTGTCCATCTTCGATTCAATAATTCTTCGGAGGTTTAGGCCTTAGGGTTTAAGAGCTCTGCTTTCGCGGCTTTTAGATACAACAATCACGAAAGGTTCGGGCCTCTTAAACCCTATCATATATTTTGAAATTTTACATTTTGACCCTTCTATTGTTTATGGCCCAAGATGCAAAGGGTCCTTGGGGTCACGTTATTAATTTTGTATTTTTTTTTTTTAACCTTGAATTGAAGTTTAAGAACCATTTAAATTGGTCCCTCTATTTTAATTTCATAAACTTCCATTAACATATTAGGAATATTATAATTTTTACAGATTAGGTAACTTTGAAGTTGTTGTTAAGGTTCATCCCAAAAAAAAAAGAGAAGTTGTTATTAAGGCCCTTTTTGAAGAAAAGTTCTCTCTCTCTCTCATAAGACATCTTGTTAAAGACACTACATCTATTTCGGGTTTGTTACAAACCCGATCCTTCTCTCATGTTAGGAGGCAGGGCAATGTTGTAGCCCATGACTTAGCACAGAGAATTAGACTTTCTTTTCCTTTGTTTGTTTGGATTAAAGATTTTCCATTAAACATTTTACATTTTGTCATTGATGATTTTCTAGCTTAATGATAAACACCAATGAGTATGGTTTCTCAAAAAAAAAAAATTACAATTGATGCGTCACTAACTACAAAAAGTCATTTAAACACTAAATATCTATGTTTGTTTCCATATTAATATTCTTTGGAATATGAATTATTTTTTAAAAAGCATTTTCTAGAAAACTATTATATTTTCCTATATTTGGTAACGACCTTAAAATGAGCTAAAAAACTGTTTATTGACTTTCCTTATATTATTTTGCATGAGATAGAGTTTTTTTTTTTTTTTTTTTTTAATTTAGCTTCACATAAGATATAGTTGTTGTCTAGAAAATTTTATTGGAAAATAACTTTATCTCATACCAAGCTAAATAAGGAAAAATTAAGATATAGTTTTTCTTTTGACCAATTTCTTTCTAATATTACCAAACACAAAAAAAAATATGAAAAATATCTTCACATAGTGTTTTTAATTAAAACAAAACATTAGTTTGTAAGATTATGTTGTAAATTTTGTAATAATTTAAACATTTTTCTATAGAAAATGGTCGAATTATGCATTTTTTCAGAGTAAAGTGAAAAAAAAAAAAATGTAAGCATATATAACCATTTTCTATCAATTTTATTTTACAAAACTGAGATGGGTCAATTTAGAAAATACTTAAACCTTAATGGCCAATAATTGAAAATCGATAACACAAGGGTTTAAAAAATAAAAGATAGCACAAGGGTCAATTTGCAAACTGACAAGAGGCTTTTTCGCATTTTATCATTGTTTTAGGAGCAGTTGTAATAATTAGAACCCTTGTGGACCCTTTAGCCCAACGGCAAGGCCGTGAGTCCGTGACCCCACAAGACAAATTCAAACGAACCCCAAAAAATTTATTAAAAAAAAAAAGCCCAATTTCTAAAAGTTTTTTGGAAACGGTTTATTTATACTATATAGTCCTCACAAGTCCCAACGGTCAAATAATTTCAAATCCTTACTCTCTATCTCTATCCCCTCTTTCCGTTGATCTAGTGCTTCAGTTTCCAAGAAAACCAAAAACCTGTCTTCTCCATCTTCTTTTCTCTCTCTGCAAACAACTCTCTCTCTCTCTCTCTCTCTCTCTCTCTGTCTTGTCTCTCAAATCCAAACCTTTCTGTTTGAATTCATGGCAAATCAAACCGTTAAGTGTTCTACTCCTACAAAGTCCACGAACTCTTCGATCTCCAAGGTCAGAGTCATAGTAAGGGTACGTCCCTTTCTCTTTCACGAAATTTCTGGCAAGAACGATGACCCGAAACCGTGCATTTCCGTTCTTGATCAAGAATGCGAGTCCTCCAGTGAAGAAGTAGCTGTTTACCTCAAAGATAAAGATACCAGGTAAAACAGTTCTTGGAATTTTTCAATCAAATTATTTTATGGGGTTTTGGTCTTTGATTTTGATCATGGGTTGGTTTTGCTTTTGGGTGTAGCCGAAACGAATGTTATAGGTTGGACTCTTTCTTTGGCCAAGAGGACAACAATGTGAGTCAGATCTTTTACAGGGAAGTTAGCCCTTTGATTCCGGGTATTTTCCGTGGCTACAATGCCACTGTGTTTGCCTATGGTGCTACCGGTAGTGGAAAGACTTATACCATGCAGGTTTGTTAAAACAAAGAAAAATCCCATGTTGTTTTCTGTTTGTTTCCAGAGAAAACCAGGGGGGAAACCTCTTAAAGATTAAATTTTTTTCACAAATTTTCCTTTCATTATGGTTATTTTGTTCCTTGATGTTGTTGTAGGGTACTGATGAGGATCCAGGTCTAATGCCGCTGGCCATGTCTACAATTCTCACAATGTGCCAAAGCACAGGAAGCACAGCAGAGATTTCGTACTATGAGGTCTATATGGACAGGTGCTACGATCTTTTAGAGCTCAAGGGGAAGGAAATTGCAGTTTTGGATGATAAAAACGGGCAAATTCATCTCCGCGGACTATCTCAGGTCCCTGTGAAGTCGATGTCTGAATTCTATGAGACATTTTCTTGTGGGATTCAGAGGAGGAAAGTCGCGCACACCGGGCTTAACGATGTCTCTAGTAGGAGCCATGGGGTGCTAGTGATTGCTGTTTCTACTCCTTGTGGTGATGGCTCTGAGGCTGTTGTTACTGGGAAGCTGAACCTTATAGACTTGGCAGGTTATTTCCTCACCTTTTAAGTTGCGCAATTAGAGGGTCATAGCTCAGCTGTACGTGAGACTAAAAGAGGGGTTTATTTCTGGTCTTTCCCAAATTTTGATTTGTGTAATTCTGCCTGTAATTAAAACAGGTAATGAAGATAATAGAAGGACCTGCAATGAAGGAATTCGTCTCCTAGAGAGTGCCAAGATCAACCAGTCCTTGTTTGCATTGTCCAATGTGATTTATGCACTGAATAATAACAAAACCCGCGTGCCCTATAGAGAAAGCAAATTGACCCGTATATTGCAAGACTCACTTGGTGGGATAAGCCGTGCTTTAATGGTTGCTTGCCTGGTATGGACTTTGTCTCAGCAATTATTCCTTCTTTTTTTTCTTTTTCTTTTTTCCATTTCATGTTGTTGACCCTGCAATTTTTAAGTGTATTAAAGTTTTTTAAGGGAAATTATTTTCTTTGATAATAGAATCCAGGAGAGTACCAGGAATCTGTTCATACTGTGAGCTTGGCTGCTCGGTCAAGGCACGTATCCAATTTTGTTCCTTCATCACATAAGCTAGAGACCCCAAAGGTTAGAATGGACATGGAGGCCAAACTGCTTGCTTGGCTTGACTCTAGAGGCAAGACAAAGAGTGCACAACGAATTGGACCATTCAATTCTCCTTTTACGAGCAAAACTCTGGGTTCATTGAGCTCTGTTAAGAAAGCCAGTCTCTATCCCAGCTCTGTGAAAGCAAAGGGTAGTACCAAACAAGGTGCTTCTAAGGCAAAAGAAAGGTATGGATGATTGATTGAACCTTTCACAAATTAAGATAAGTAACATTCCGATTGCCTAATTTGTTCGATATATGTGCAGGTTTGCTCCCGTGCCTTTCATAAATTTAAACAACAACGAAGGTCTGGCCGATGCTTGCTTGGAGGTAAGAATCTGAAATTGTAAGATGCGCCTTGTACTGATAGCTACAGAACCACAACTGCTTAATTGTCATTCCTAGAGATGACTGAAGAGCATAACATTTGGAAAGAAAATAAAGGGCCACTTAAGGCCTTCTATTCATGAAGAGCATATAACATATTAACATCAGCCTTGTGTAATCTTGAGTTAGAAATTTCAAAACAGATTTTGGTATGTTGATGGTCATTGTTAGTGATTTCAATGAAAGGAGTGTAAATAGATACAGCTCTAGGTGAAGATAAGAATATGCTGAAACACATCTAGTTTAAGTTTTCTTCATATTTAATGCAGAGAAGCAAAACTATATAAAATTTTAACTTATATGCATATTATCATTCTTCTATTGCAGACTGGGGAGATTGCTGATAAGTCAAATATAGAAGCGATTGAGGCTTCTGCTGATGGAATTGTGCCTGTGTCAAATACATTCTTGCCTGGTAATTGTCAAATGCATTCTTGCGTGACGAAAAATGAACTGCAGAGTTCTGTGAGAAAAGCTCTCTCTCCCATAAAAAACAATGTAAATCAAAAGCCCCTTAATGAACGCTCATCCACAGATCAATTATGCCCAGCTTTGTTTGAGCCAGTTACTCCCCAAAGACCTTGTATTTTGAAATCTCCAAACAAGTCGGAAATGGTTGGCCCCTCACTTGATAAATTCCATGCAAGGAGCTCCAATTTGAAGGTATATAAAAAGATTTACACCATAGTGTTTCTCCTCGGGCTCTTAAATATGTGATTTCTCACCTCTGTAAAATTTCTTTGCAGACCTCTCTTATTCAGGAGTATATTGGTTTCTTAAATACAGCCAGCAAGTAAGTTCAGTTATTTGTTGGTTTCTGTTTGACATTTCTTAACACGTATTTATTAATATATTCTTCATACGCAAATGTTCTGAGTTTGCCAATTGACTTTCTGATTGCAGAGAGGAGCTACTGGAGTTAAAGGTATATATGTTAGCTAATTATAGTGACAGTGTTATCCATAGTTTCTAATGTGAGTGTGACAAATCTGATATATTTCTTGAATTTAATTTAGGGGATTGGATTGAAAATGGCAGAATACATACTTGAGCTCAGGGAAACAAGCCCTTTAAAATCGGTAAGACAAGTCTGTAAGCTTTGGGCTTGGAACTCACTTATATTGATATTATTAATGCTTAGTACTTCACCTGTTGCAGTTGAGCGATTTGGAGAAGATTGGCCTTTCATCCAAGCAGGTAGATATATTAATGTGAATAAAGAATGACACAAGTTTTGGTCCTAAAAGATAACCAATTTACTAATCTACTCAAAAATTCTATAGGTTTATAACTTGTTCAGCAAAGCTGCCAGAGGAATATTTGATAGACTAGAAGATTCATCACCCAGTAGTTCAGACATCTACAAGTTAAATCAATAGCCTTGCTCTGGATAGTACTTCAAACTACTGACTTGATCGGATATGATGATTTGTCATGTCCTGGAATTTCACTTCTTACTTATGATCGAGTTTGTTTAATATTTCTTTATGTGTTTCATGCACCTTTGTTATATCCTGTAACATAATCTTTACGTGTTTCATGCACCTTCGTTATCCTGTAACATAGTCTTAGAGGTAAAAGATTCAAACTTTGTTGGTCGCACAATAGTTGCTCAGTTAACTTCATGTTGTGTTAGAGGGTTCAGAGTCCAAGCCTACACAAACAACTTTGGCCTGGTGGTAAATGCATTTCACATCTTAAAAATGAAATCATTCTGTTTAGCCTCAGTGCATTAGTAGATAGCTTATGAAGCGATTATTTAGAGGATTGTGATTTAGGTGATACATCGGACAACCCATTTTCACTTCATACTTCATAACATCATTTATTGTCTATTTTGTGCTTCTAAAACCCTTTTTTTTTTCTTTTTTTTTTTATAATAATTATAACCGCCATCTTGTGTAGGATTGTGGAGACTCCTCGATCATAGGAATGATTTGAGGATTGTAAAATCTTACTTTTTTAATATTAAAAATAAAAAATAAAGAAGAAACAATAATTCCACGAATTATCCACGAAAAATATTTAAAATTCAATATACTATATTTTCAAACTTTATATGAGTATATCTCTATTAGCTTTACTAGTAGTAGCCTAGGGCTTCAAACTTGTCAGGCCAATTATCAAACGTATTTCTATTAGCTTTCCTACTACTAGGGGTAGGGGTCTATTTGAATATCGCTTATTGCTGAAAATTGAAAACTAAAAACAGTGTAGTAAAATAATTTTTAAATGTGTGAATAGTGCCGTAGAACCCAGTTTTAAAGAAAAATTTGCCCTGTGAACAGTACACGAATCCACACAAAAAAATGCAGACATGCACATCTGCTGTTTTCAATGCATACATACACTAGGACTTTAAACTAATTAGGCCAAATATCCTTTTGCTGAACTAGTCAGGCCAAATATCAAATGTTCTTTATTGTTCTTTTAATTTTATTTCAAACATGAGCCAGGTTTGGGCTTATCTACGACCTAGATTACATATTTTAGTTTGGTTCATTTAATTGTCAAACAAGAGCTAGTTTGAGCAACAAAATTGCCAAGTTTTTTTTTTTAATGATATTCAAAGTCTTCATTCTCTAAAAAAAAAAAAAAAATGAGCTAGTTGATTAACTTATTCTATTCCCATTAATGGTAAAGACTATGACTAAAATTTTATATCCACTGAATTAATAAATTGTAGTGAAAATTATAGTGGTACAGGAATTTAAATAAGGTAATTGCGCCACGTGTCATACCAATGGCCGAGGGGACCATTATCGTGCTGAGGAAGTCACACCCTCGGACAGTAAGGCCACATCAATAGCATGTTACTAGAGGAGGTCATACTGTAGAGAAAGAGTTTCGGAGAAAGGGTTAGCCATGACATGACTGAAGGGATGGTAGCTGCCACCACATTTAATGCATTCCACCAAACCTCCTGGCTGCATTTATGTGGAGAAGACCCCTGAATAATGCTGTCTTAGCTGCCACAACTCACAAGGGGTTTGAGAATGTGTCTGATGGGACAAGCACTCAAGTAGTGGCTTGGACGATCAACAAATGGAGGGCCAAGATTATCTAAAGGAAGCTATATAATGTAAGAGACCTTCCAAGGAGAGGGGATCGGAAATCTGTTGAGAAAACACTGTAGTAATAAGAACTGAAATTGCATCCCAACTTAAAAGAAATATACATAAGGACCACTCTCCTCGGATTTTGCCCAAGAAGGTTTTCTTTGCTTGGATCTTGTTTTTCTTTACTTTCTTACTATCTTTAATTTACCGTGCGTGTTGTGTGATCCATTGAAACCTAGCTTTTAAACCCACTCTTTACAAATTCATTGTATTTGGCTCTTTGAGCCTTAATCCATTCATCTTTTAGGCTGAGGAACTGAAACCTACCCTTACAGATATAATGATTTTTCTTATGAAAATTATTACAATTAGATTTACCAACATTGAAAAATTATATACATATATATATATATATATAATATTATATTATATAGATTTAAATCAAGTCTCATACCCACCATCTTGTTCACAAACACATTATTATCTTCGAACTTGACTCGTTCAATAATCAAGCCCAAATTTGGGCTTGGATTTGGCTCGTTTAATAAATAAATAAACATATTCAAAAATAAATAAATAAATAAATTTCCTTACGAGTTGAGTTCGAGTTGTTTACAAATAGTTTGGTTCATTTAAACTCCTATATGGTATATCAATGGTATACATGGAAGGTTTTACTCTCTTTTTCTTTTCAATAAATGTTTTCATTACTTATTAAAAAAATATCTATTAACTAAAGAGATATACATTCCTACAAAAACAATATATATTTCCAAAATTGGTCATCCTACGGTACCTCTCTTTTTTTAGGGGGGTACGGTACCCACACAAATCATGACCATAAATTTGGTGGAGTTTTAATCTTGACGGTTCATTTTATTTTAATGGGTTACAGGTTACTGGTAGAGTAGGTTAGATATATAAACCTAAAATAAAATTCAGATTGTTCCTTTCACGCCGTTCTCTCTATCCTTCTCTGAGTTTCTTGCCGATTGCTTCTTCAGTTCTTCTCAAAAAACCAGATTGCTTCTTCTTGTGTTCTTTTTGTCATTCTCCTTTAGCACCTCTTCGACTTACTATCCAGTGAAGGTTTCTTGAGATGATCATAATCTCTTTGATATTGTTAAAGGTAAGGATCAAATGATGAAACCTAGTTTCATTGCCATTGTTTTGTATCCCTTTTTCTTTGTTGGTTTTTCAGGGCTACCCATTTGAAAAGGTAGATATATGCAATTATTTCAAAGGATTAATGTCGATTTTTCTATGGGTATGGGGTGGGTGGGTGTGGTGGGGGGTGGGGGAGGAATCTTTATTCTCCATGATTTGTTATATGAGTTGATTAACAGTATCAATATTCATTTGTCATGTTTTATTTATTTATTTTTATTATTATTGTAAACTTTCGCATATAAGAGTGTGTGGGTTTCTAGTGTTTGTGTATGTTTGTTCTTTTGAAGTAGCATGTGTATGTGGGTTTGTGTTGTTTCATTGCTTTGCCAGATTAGACCACTTAGTGAATATCCAAAGTAAGCATTTGTTAGTTAAACTCACGAGCAAGACAGAGCTTTATGGGTTGGTTCTTATAAATTTGATTGTGCTAGTATTTGAAATGAAATTAGGAGCAGAGGTAGTAATATGGAATGGTGGCATTTACTATGGTATAACTTGGCCATTCCCAAACATTCATTTGTTGGTTGGATAGTTATTCTTAGTAAGCTTTCAACCAAAGCTAGAATTTTGCAATGGGGTCTTCCAAGTTCCAGTGGATGGTTTGTGTGTTTTCTACAGCTCTGGCATTTGAGTTCAGGGACCATTTATTTTTTGGTTCTTCTTTTACCAAGAGGGTCTGGGAAATTACAATTAACTTGTTTCTAGTATCTTTTGCTAAGACTGATTGGCAGGATATTACGAGTAAGGGGGAAATAATCTTAAAGGAAAAGGCTTAAGAACAACCCTTTGCAAACTAGCTTTGTGGGCTACTGTTTATCATGTATGGAAGCAAAGAAATTCTATTATATTTTCTGGGAAGGTATACACTGAAGATCAACTTATTTGCATTATAAAGAAGGATGTTCAAGGGAGACTAGAGAGCAAACTTTGCAGTTGTGACTCAATGCTTAATCATATCCTTTGCTATTAATGGGGACTCAAATTTGAAATGCATACTACATTATCAAACTAGTGACTGATCTATCCTATGATGGAGAATTATTGAAAGCTTGGTATTGCTGGATATCTTGTGGTGCTCTATTATTGTTGAAGCCTGGAGGATCTATTGTTTCACTGCTCAATTGTGACATGTTGCTGTTGTGTTAAAAAGTTGTAATATCTTGATGATGCTAATGTATAAATTTTGTTGTAGATTGTGTTTTAGGAGTGGCCAGTTTTAGCTTGATTTGTTGAGATCATGGCACACTGTTAAGGGGTGTAAGCAGTCATAACCTACTGTTTTGTTGTAGTGGGTCTATTATAAACTTTTTTTTACAGAGGCCAGTCTTAGTTTTGCTATGGCTTGGTTGTTTTGCCTTGTATTTTGGTTGATTTCTTAGTCAATAAAAAACTCATTAATTCATCAATAAAACTGAAAAAGGAGGTGGTGATGCAAGACAAGGACAAGAGAAGTTGAATGATAAAGAGAAGAAAAAATATCACAAAAAGGCCAAGGAATTAGAGGTCATATATACTGGTATGTTTCAAATGATGGTATGTGAAAATGAGGAAAATATAAGCTTCCTAATTGAATTGAATGAGAATTCTTCAAAGAAGCAGTGACGAAGAAAGCGGACTTGGATTTTTGTTTGATGTTCTCGTTGTAGGGTACTTTGTAATTTTTTTTTCAAAAAAAAAAAAAAAAAAAGAATTGAAATTTGTGTTACATAAGGCCTATAAATTTTGTTTGATGTTTTGAATCTCAAAACATGACTAGAGTAACTTGATGATGACACATATTTTGAGTGCTAGTATGTTCTTTTAAATTTTGTGTAAAAGACACATATTTTGGATACTTTATCGTCTCTCTTGATATATAACTTTTTTGCAGTTAAGAACTTCGAAATAAATTTTGTAGTTTGAGATTTTAAATGTTCTGAAAAAACTCATGCATTAGGGTTCTCTCTTTCTATTGAAATAAAACATTTTAGTTGTCAATAGTTGGCAAGACATTTTTTTAGTTGGTTATGATGACAAATTTTTAGTTATCATATTGTCAATTGGATTATCAATGGCCTTTTCATTACCTTATGTATTTATTAAAAAATGTTACTAAAATTAAAATGTAAAAAGTTTAAGAAAATAATAATTGGAAAAAATAGTTTATTGATCTTAAATCCAAATCCAAATCCAAATTTAGACATCCAAACAATGGAATTTCAAACCCTTCATTGTATAAAAAGACCCAAACAAGGAATTTAAAAATCAATAGATTTCAAATCAAGGTTTTTAAATCCATTAATTTTAAAATCAATGGGTTTCAAATCAAGCAAATAGAGTGGTTGTATAAAATTTGTATTGTCATTTTGGTCTTGCAAATAGAGGTTTCAGGAGGTATTTTGGTCATTTTTATATTTCAAGGATCTTTCGGTCATTTTTAAGGTTTCAAGTATATTTCGGTAATTATTTAGGTTTTGGGGGCATAACGGTCATTTTTTAGGTTCTAAGCGTATTTCAATAATTTTTTAGGTTTCAAGGTGTGGGAACACTTCCTGCATTAAGCAGTTTTTGTCCGCTTTGGGGAGCCAGTCCCTCACGATTTTGTCACGAAGGGGTGGGAGCTCAGGATTTTCACCCTTTGGGCTTGACACCCGAGTCTCACATCGCCTAAGTAACCCTTCCACTCATGGTTTATAAGTTTCTGGAGCGACCATGAGTGTACCCTCCCAAGATCTCAACTTTTATTTCTTTTGTTACTTTATTTAGATACTAGTTAAAGGTCCGTGCTTTGCACGGTTTTATATTGAAATTTATAGAATATATATTGTAAGGACACGATTCGTAACGAACCGTAACAGTGTTGGGTTCGCACGTAAAAAGGCTCAAACAATATCATTTGTAGAGCGTGGGTTTGAAAGGCTAGGCCTTAGTCGCCAAACGGTGGGTTTTACGTGATATCCATACATGGTTAAGTCGTCTTCGCCTTAGGAATCTTTCTCTTGGAGGCGGACTGAGAGGCTCTGGTTTTTGGCCATTTTTCTCAGCCTCTCCTATGAATTACTTACTTTTCCTTTTATACTAGCCCGTGTTTTTTATCCTTCGTCCACGTGTAGGATCGACATTCCAAGACTGATACTTGTCCCATCAGCCCATACCCGGAATGGTTGGGGGTGGTTGAAAAAGTTGGAGAGTATGGCTCTGTCAGGTACAGAGTATTGAATGGCAGTAAGGGCAGCTTTCCCTGGTCATTACACCTTCCAGCATACCCTTTTCTATTGGCACAGATATTTTAGATTTTTTCCCAAGTTGTTTCTATACCATTTTTGCCCTTTTTTCTTGTGAGATCTCGGACATGTCAAGGACTGAATCGTCCTCGGCTGTGTCCCAAGACTATTTCGTACTTGTATTGCCGAGCCCAGGCCATCACCTTCCTCGGCTTGGGCCTTTAGACCCCAACGAGTAAATGAGCCTAGCCCACGAATCATTGAGCCCCACAATAGCCCCTCAAAACTCTGCTGTCCAACCTCTTGGTTGGAGAGGAGGATTTTGGTAATACCCCGCCTTTACCATAGCTCGTTTAACTCAGCCATTTATTAATGTTGACGTCTCCTCATATGCCCAGGAAACGTACCGGTCTACGAGACATTCCTCTGAATTCATTCACAACGCGTTCATGCCGTTTGGCTATCCAAAACGTGCCTTTAATAGTTTCACTTTACGAGACCATTCGAATTTAATGGTTATTGATGATGTGAAGAAGTGGAGCGGGCATATTCTAGTTTACAGATTTTCTTGGAGACCTGGACATATTAAATACCTTCCGTTTCGCCCCTTATATAAAAAGAAACAACAAGAGGTTATTTCTCTTGTACATGAATCCTTTTAATCCCCCTGAAATCTGAAACCCTTAGACTCCTCCAGAGTCTACTTTTACCTGCTGGTTATACTTTGATTTGTAATTCGTTCAAAATAGGTGCAAGTAATGAAGGAGCCATTCCCTTCTCAAAAATTCCATGTTCTTATGAAGTTAAAGATGGCTCGGTTGGGGCAGGGATGGCAGAGGCTCAAGATACTTCTCACCCTCCTTTCAGCCAAAATCCGAAGCAAGGGCTCGTCGCGTCAGGCCTTTGGCGCGACTGAGCTGGGGTCACCCATTATCAGTACCAGCCGCTCTCTTACGAGCATAGCTAACATGGCACCAGCGTGTTAGGAGTCAGGACTGACGCAGGGGCAAAATATCCCTGCTTCTTCCTCTCTTCCTCCACTGGTGTCTCACTTTTTCTTTCTTTCTTCTTCTTTCCACTGCCAGATCCATCCTGGCGCTTTTCCTTCTTCCTCTTCTTCTCCTCCTTCTTTCTTTTCATCTCCTCCCTCTTCTTCTCCTCCTTCTTTCTCTTCCTCTCCTCCATCTTCTTCTGAAGAAGGTCCTCCTCTCAATATGGGCGCTACTGGGCAGAGTTTGGAAGGACTTCAGAGGCCAGTTTAAGAAGACATTTGACCGTTTATTTGTTATATTGTTGTTGTTTTCCTTTTACTATTTTTGTAATCCACTTTCTGTATAGGCTTGTTTAAGCCCTTCTTTGTACGTTGTAATATCTCTTTATATTAATAAAAGTTATTATTGCTTTATTTCACACACTCTATCTCTTCATTTCTGAAATGGTTATGCCGTGAATAGACATACTATCTTGTGAATTCTTTTTATTTTTACACTTTGACCAATGTCTAAGACCGAAATCCCAGTTAATAAAAAGATCTTACTCTGTGTTTATAGACACTATCCGACTTAATACTACTGAATCGAATTAGTGATACTTAGGGTTGAAACCCCTATTAAGAAGAAAAAGAAAGGAACATTATAGTGAACTTATTAAGGCGGCCTGGCACAATACCGCCGACCTTAGAGCACAATACTTAGGGCCGAAAACCCTTATCAAAGAAAAAGGCGCTATTCTGAACTTACGAGTGTTGTTCGGCACAATAATACAGACTTGAACTAATGACAATTAGGGTCAAAATTCTTACTAAGGAAAAGATATTATCACGACTTTAATAGAATTGTTTGGCACAACAATGCCGACCTACGAAAACAACACTTACCCTAAAATAGCTGAGACGACAACTGAATACTCGGTGTGGTGTAGGAAGTAATCATCCGAAGACATACAACCCACAAAATGAACAGCCCCTCCAGGTTGCTGAGTAGTAGGGCGTTTCACCATCTTCTTAACAACTTTAATAGCTTTAACCTTTTATGGTATTTGAGCCGAGGATTAAGTAACTTAAAATTTTTGTTAAGTAACCGACCTTACAAAATTCAGTTTTTCTTCCAAAACTCAGTTTTCTCATCCAAGTAGTTGGTTTCCCCATAGGTTTGAGTTCGAGGACCATACAATACCTTGGTTCTGTCTAAAACTCAGTTTTTTCATCCAAGTAGTTGGTTTCCCCATAGGTTTGAGTCCGAGGACCATACAATACCTTGGTTCTGTCCAAAACTCAGTTTTCTCATCCAAGTAGTTGGTTTCCCCATAGGTTTGAGTCCGAGACCATACAATACCTTGGTTTGTCCAAAACTCAGTTTTCTCATCTAAGAGTTGGTTTCCCCATAGGTGTGAGTCCGAGGACCATACAATACCTTGGTTCTGTCCAAAACTCAGTTTCTCATCTAAGTAGTTGGTTTCCCCATAGGTTTGAGTCCGAGGACCATACAATACCTTGGTTCTGTCCAAAACTCAGTTTTCTCATCTAAGTAGTTGGTTTCCCCATAGGTTTGAGTCCGAGGACCATACAATACCTTGGTTCTGTCCAAAACTCAGTTTTCTCATCTAAATAGTTGGTTTCCTCATAGGTTTGAGTCCGAGGACCATACAATACCTTGGTTCTGTCCAAAACTCAGTTTTTGACGTGGGACCTTGGCTCTAGGGGAATTAGCCCCTCGGCCAAGCCCTTAGAACCATCTATGCGATCGACGCTACCAAGCGTAGCCCCTAGTCAAGAATCATAGCCCCTAGCGGAACTTTACACTAGAACTCTATAACCAACTGTTAGAAATGACAAGGGAACTCTCTCGACCTACCGCCTATGCCAACACACAAGCCTTTCCCACAAACGGCGCCAATTGTAAGGATACGATTCGTAACGAACCGTAACAGTATTGGGTTCACACGTAAAAAGGCCCAAACAATATCATTTGTAGAGCGTGGGTTTGAAAGGCTAGGCCTTGGTCGCCAAACGGTGGGTTTTACGTGATATCCATACATGATTAAGTCGTCTTCGCCTTAGGATCTTTCTCCTGGAGGCGGGCTGGGAGGCTTTGGTTTTTGGCCATTTTTTCCAGCCTCTCCTATGAATTACTTACTTTTCCTTTTATACTAGCCCGTGTTTTTTATCCTTCGTCCACGTGTAGGATCGACATTCCAAGATTGATACTTGTCCCATCAGCCCATACCCGGAGTGGTTGGGGGTGGTTGAAAAAGCTGGAGAGTATGGCTCTGTCAGGTGCAGAGTATTGAATGGCAGTAAGGGCAGCTTTCCCTGGTCGTTACACCTTCCAGCATACCATTTTCTATTGGCACAAATATTTTAGATTTTTTCCCAAGTTGTTTCTATACCATTTTTGCCCTTTCTTCTTGTGAGATCTCGGACATGCCGAGGACTGAATCGTCCTCGGCTGTGTCCCAAAGCTATTTCGTACTTGTATTGTCGAGCCCAGGCCATCACCTTCCTCGGCTTGGGCCTTTGGACCCCAACGAGTAAATGGGTCTGGCCCACGAATCATTGGGCCCCACATATATAATTATTATACCAAATAAATAATTATTAAACGAAATGAATAAATTGCATCGGTATATCAAATATAAAATGATAGCACCTCAATACAAAATTATCTTCTAACATGCCAATTATGCTATAATATCATTTGTAGTTATTTGTATCAAACTATTTGTATATGAATTTTATATCTAATGAATCTACAATATAAGTGATTTGCAGTATTGTTAACAATAATATTAATGATTAAAATTTTTAGACAAAGTAACATAAAATTGGTCACTTTTAAAAGATAGAACTATTCGAGAAATAAAACATTTGTTCTAATTTTTTCCATGCAACGCACAGTTTTATACATAAACTTAGTGTAAATGAAAAAAAAATGCAAAGTTCTACATCTAGATTACAAACCTTTCTTAGGATGCTTGAAATCGTTTTTGATAGACCTCAAAAAAAAAAAATAAATAAATAAACAAGGTTAAAAAAACATAGTACCATATAGATTGCAAAATTGTATGTAAATTTTATAGTCTATGATTGGAATTTACTACGACGACTTACATATATATTGGACAACAAAATAATTATATCTTATCAAACCATTAACATATAAATTAGATCAAACATAAGGAAATTACCCCTCAAAAAAATAAACATAAGGAAATTACCTTAAACAAAAGGCAACAAATACATAAAAATATCGACAAACTATACAATAGAAAAAGGGAAAAATACACCAACCGTATATGTGCCCCCACTTTTATATTAGATAATTTTAAGTTTTGAAGAAGTTGACAACTTGATATGAACAAAAAGAAAATGGAGTTTACCCAATCAAGAAATTTGGGTTTAATTACATATTAGCTTTTTTATAAATAATTTATCCCAAAAAATCATTAACGTTATTAGCTAGATTGTTATTAGATTTTTTTTTTTTTTTTAGATATACACTTACTTTAGACATGAAGCACTTTTTTTTTTTTTTTTGGGAAATAAACTACTTAATGATAAGAATGAATTCGAGTCATAATTAAATAATATCAACAAACTATAAAATAGGAAAAGGGAAAAACACACCAACCGTATATATACCCCACTTTTATATTAGATAATTTTAAATTGTGAAGAAGTTGATAACTTGATGTAGGGCCGGGAAACTTATGATCCGGCCCACGCTCTATCCGAGCTCAGGGCCCGTGCCGAGAAGGTAGTGTGCCGAGGACGAGTGATCAAAGGCCGAGGGGTTAAGGGGAACAGCTGAGGACGACCCTGTCCTCGGCACTCCAAGGCTTTGATGAGAAGAGCAACGCCTTAATGAAGATCATCCCCAAATAATCCCCTGAAGGGGATGTGAGTGGAATAGGGCCCACATGGAGGGCCGGTGCAAAATAGGTTCAAGGAAAATATGTCCCCTCCGCATTAAATGCACCGGCCAACCTCCTGATCATGTTAATGAGAAAAGACGCTTGGACGGTGTAACTTCGATCCTCGCGACTAAACAGAAAAGTAAGAGGGGATAGTTGATGGGACAGGTACAGAAGTAAGCACCTGTCTGACCAACAAGTGGAGGGCTAGGATCAACCAAGAAGGACTATATAATGTAAAAGTTAGTGCGCCAAAAGGGGGCTGGGAAAAATGGCCAAAAACCAGAGCCTCCCAGCCCGCCTCCAGGAGAAAGATTCCTAAGGCAAAGACGACTTAACCATGTATGGATATCACGTAAAACCCACCGTTTGGCGATCAAGGCCTAGCCTTTCAAACCCATGCTCTACAAATGATATTGTTTGGGCCTTTTTACATGCGAACCCAACACCGTTACGGTTCGTTACGAATCATGTCCTTACACTTGATATGAACAAAAAGAAAATGTAGTTTACCCAATCAAGAAGTTTAGGTTAATTACATATTATTTTTTTATAAATAATTTATCCCAAAAAAATAGTTAACGCTATTAGCTAGATTGTTATTAAATTTTTTTTTTTTTTTTTTTTTTTACGTTAAAGTTAATGTGAAGAAGAATTTTTTTTTTTTAATATATAGAGATATACACTTACTTTAGACATGAAGCACTTTTTTCTTTTTGGAGATAAACTATTGTGGGGTCATGGGCCCAAATCATACAATTAGGTTTTGGGCTTTGGCCGAAAGCGTGAGAAGTCCGAATCCGAGGAGGAATATCTCCCCGAATAAGCTAAACGCAGATCAGGTATAGATCCTAATGATCAAAGTGACCTTCCAAGAAGTTCTAGTGATAGGGACGTGCACCATAAATGTATAAGAAAGATGGGAACCCAAAAATATCTAAGGGAAAACTGCTACCACAGCATTGAATGCTCTGTAGCTAATTCCTTGGCCGCATTAATAAGGAAGTGACCTCTGAACAATACTTTTCCAGCCTTATAACCATTCTCCAAAGACTTCTAGAGGAGGCTGATGGGACAAGTAACAGTCTAAGCCATCAACTATCCACGTTTAGGGTAAAGATGAAGGAAGAGATGTAGTATAAATGAGAATAGAGACCTTAGAGGAAGGGGATCGGAAAACAGAGAAAGAACACTGTAGCAATCACAATTGCACTTGTACTCTGTTTACTTGATTTATATGAGCACTTGCCTCCTCGGACATGAACACTTACCTCCTCGGACAAGGAGTTCATCCATATTAGCCGTTGTCCAATTCACTAAAACCTAGTTCTTTGACCCACTCTCTATAAATTTATTGTACTGGGCTCACTAGGCCAAGATCTCATACATTTTGGGCTTGGGCTGCAAATCGTATCCCTACAACTACTTAATGATAAGAATGAATTAGAGTCATGGTAGTATACTCTCACTTTTATATTAGATAATTTTAAGTTGTGAAGAAGTTAAGAACTTGATATGAACAAAAAGAAAAAATAGCTTACCTAATCAAGAAGAATAGGTATATTTTATCCCAAAAAAAATTGTTAACGTTATTAGCTAGACTGTTATTAAATTTTTAAATTTTTTTTTTTTTGTTTATGTTTAAGTTAATACAAAAAAGAAGTATTTTTTTTTTTTTTTTTTGAGATAAACTTACGTGAAGTAGTAATTTTTTTTTTTTTTTTTTTTGAGAATGTAGTTTTTTTTTCTTAGATAAACTACTTAATGATATTTATTTTTTTTTGAGATAAACTACTTAATGATAAGAATGAATTAGAGTCCTGCTAGTATACTATTCCTTTTTCGTTTTTTTAAAACTCTAAAAATTTAATAAAATTTCTGCAATTTTGTGAAGCCAAGTGGCGCAACCACGGCGTCTAAGCCCAACTTTTATTATATAGTATATGATTCTTTTTTTTTTACTATTTCTCTCTCTCTCTTCCTCTTCCTCTCTCTCTCTCCCTCAACCAACTCCAACAAAACGCATTAAAACACTACAACTCACATCCCATTTAACCCACCAGACACGAGCCAGCAACCACCACCACGCCACCATCATGCCAACTTGCAAACCCATTAAAAAAACCACCAAACCCACCAACAAGAACCACATTAAAAAAAATAATAATAAATAAATAAAAAAAAAAGCACACACAAACCACTAGACATCGGCCACAAAAACCACGCCACCGCCACGCCCAAAAAAAAACACAAACACACACACACAACAACCAAACAAAACCCATAACCAATAACCCACCACTGCACCACCATGACTCATCAGGCCCCACCCACCACGCCCCTCCCACCATAGACCCACCACGACCCACACTAGAAAACACACACACAATTGTTAAGCAAAACCCAAATCAACCAAGTAAATCACAACAAATCTAAAACCCAAAAACCAAACTCCACACCACCACCAGAAATAAGTCTTTGTGCAAGGAATTGCTTCAAAGTTCAAAGTTCAAAGCATGAGAAAGATGAGCTTTAAGACCTACCCCCACCATGCTGCAGCCACCCACTGACCCAAAACCCACTCCCACACAAATCAAAATCCCACTATCCACTACCACCGAATACCCACATCCACTGTCACCACCATGCCACATCACAAATCAACCCACACCACAAACCCACTCCGTTACTACAGACCACCAACCCAGACCCACTCCACCACCATTGCCACACAACCCACGCCGTCGCCATAGGGAAGATGAAATCGTATTGGAGGACCCACGCCTACCTCTGCCGCTACCACCACCACCACATGGGGTTTTGGGTTTGAGGAGAGGAGATAGCAGCTGTAGAACAAAAACAAGAGAGAGAAGAGAAGACAAAGAATGTTCTGGAGAGAGAGAGAGAGAGAAAAGATGAGATAATGAAGAGAGAGAAAGTGGCAAATATTTATAGGTGAGAATAAAAAAATATTATTTTGTTTTACAATACTGCAACAGTACCATCGTAAATTTATGATGGTACTGTAGCAGTATTGCAAATTTTTTTTTGCAATTCTAAGCTTTAGAGCATTCACACTGGGCATGCTAAATGGCATATGTAGGAGTTTTTTACCATTTTCACATAAAAACCAAGCTCTATCCGGACTTCTAAAAATCAACTATTGCAAATTTTTTTGCAATAGCGCTATAGTGCAATTCTACCTTTAGAATTGCACTGTAGCACAATTCTAAAAAAAAAAAAAAAAAAAAAAAAAAAAAAAAAAAAATAATATTGTGTCAATTCCTCTCTCTGTCTCACGTCTCTCCCTTCGTCTCTCAATCTCTGATTCTCTCTCTCCTTTTAGTCCTCACTCACTCCCTCTCTTCAGACTCAAAACTCCATAGGCACCACACCATGGCCTGACCCACTGTCACCGGCCATGGCAAACCACCACCCACTCATTATTTCTCTTCTCTCTTTCTCATTGCAGATCAGTGTGGTGGGGTGGAGATCGGCGTTTGGGGTTTGGCGCAGAGATCGGTGTTTAGGTGTGGTGTGGAGATCGGCATTGGGCTGTGGGTTTGCCATGGGTTTTATTTGGGTTTGTCATGGGTTGCATGGGTTCAGATCGGCGTGGGTGATTTAGGTGTGGTGTGGAGATTGGCGTTGGGCTGTGGGTTGCGTGGGTTCGAATTGGCGTGGGTTTCTCTTGGTGGCGAGAGGTGATGTAGAGAGAGAGTTATTTGGAAGTGGGTTTGTTTGATATTTGGTTTTTGCAAGTGGTTTTTATTTTTTGAGTTCTGGGCTACTGAGAAATCAGCCAAATTCCGAGAAAGTTAAGGTTTTGGGCATCTGGGTTTGATTTGTATTTGGGTTTGATTTGTATTGGATTTCTGCAGGTGGGTTTTTTTTTTAGCCTTTTTGAACGATGGAGGTGGTTTGGTTTCAGTGGAAGTGAGGTGAAAATTAGAGAGAGGAGAGAGATGGGAGAGAATAGATATAGTTTTGGAATATATTATTTTATTGGGTAAATATATTATTTTAATGAGTAGAATAGGAAAATAAAAGTTAAGACGTTGAGTGTGTTGTAAAATGGTATAGTATAAATGATCAAATGAGTTTAGAGATGGTAAAATAGAATTTTTTGTAAATACCGGATGTGAATGCTTACAAGTCCAGATGGTAGAGGTTTTTAAGAAACAAATGCTAAATAGAGATAACATATGACATTTAAAATTCCCATTGTGAATGCTCAAAAGACTTAAGAGCACTCTCATCAAGTGTGCCAAATGCCAAATATTTGGCATTTGGCACATCAAACACCAAAAAACATCTCTCATGAGGTGTTCTAAATCTCAAAAAATTTGGCACACATGAATAGTACCCTCTCAAATATGAAAGCGTACAGAGAGATGTGCTATAATTTTAATGAATTTTTTATTCTTTTCTCTCTCATTCCTCTGTCAATCTCTTCCTCATTTTTTTCTTAAACACCGATCAGTTCTCTCATATTTTCTTCCTCACCATCAGTTCCCTTCCATGCCGTTGCCGACATTGACGCCGACACCGACGCATCAATTCCACGCCAATCTCTCTCTAGCTGTGGTTTTTTTTTTTTTTTTTTTTGGCTATGGTTTGATGGGTGGGTTGGGCAATGGGAGGCTTCGGATGGATAGATCAGTGGTGGGTGGGTTCGGATGGACAGATTGGCGTCCACCATGTAGCATCGTCCATCTCACACTCTCAGATCAGATCGCCTTGGTTCTTTTTTTTTTTTTTGGTGGATGTGGGTTGAGTTTCATGGGTTTTAATGGGTTGATATCGGTGGGTTATGGCGTGGGTGGGCTGATTTTCATAGGTTGTGATGGCTGATTTTGGTGGGTTATGGCGGTGGGTGTGGGCTGATTTTGGGTTTTGGTTGATTTTGGATTTTAGCTATGCTGGTCGGTGGTAGTGGGTTGGTTTGTTGATTTTGGGTTTTGTTTATGGTTGTCGGCGGTGGGCTACTATGGGCAGTGGTGGTGGTGGTGTGCTATGGGCAGTGGTAGTGGGGGGCTGTGCAGTATATTACCGTTTGAAGTTTTTTTTTAATAATATTTTAATGTGATGTATATATTATTTTAATGTATGGGATTGAAGAATAGAACATCTGATAAATTGGATGTTATAAAATGATGTGGTAAAATAGTAAAGTAGGTTTTTGATATATCAAAATGACATTTTTTATAAAACAGCTGATGAGAATGCTCTAAGAGGCCACAATTGTAATACTGGCACACAACCCAAGCCTTTCAATTTCCAACACAAATTAATTAATTAGTTACCAAGTAACAAACTATCAATGCACCCCTTTCTTTTCCTTCTCAAAAAAAAAAAAAAAAATAAATAAATCACATCATAATTAGGGATGGCAATGGGGCGGGGCGGGGCCGAAGGATGAGATCTTCGCTCCTGCCCCGCATGGATTTTTCTTGCCCCATCCCCGCCCCGCCCTGCATGACGGAGAAAATTTCTTGCCCCATCCCCACCCCTTAAGGCCCCGCGAAGCCCCACCCTACACCGTAAAACTTTATTTCTTGTTAATTTTTCCTACAACTATTACCATTTTTTCAAATAAAATGACATGTTTCAATAATAAAAATATACTTGAAATTATAAATAAATTTATCCTATCAAATCAAACTAATTTTTAGCAAAAACTAAATAATATTATCTAAATGTTTAACAAGACAATATCACAACAAAAATCTCATAATATGATAAAATAAAATTTTAACAAGTTTAAAGAAACAGTGTTGTTAAGCATCCAAATGCCCACACAAAATTACAAAAACAATGACACAGACACATATTTAGAGCCACATACTCGTAACTCATTAAAAAAAATTATATTATGTTTGTGGGGCCCAATAATTTAAGGACCAAGCCCAATTGCTCCTGGAAAATCCGAAGGCCCAATCCGAGGAGAGCTGTGGCCCAAGCTCTACAGTGCAGAGCACAAAACAATTTTTGGAAGGCAGCCGAGGACAGTTTGGTCCTCGGCAGATCCTGAATCCCACCAAAATGAAAGGATAAAACTGGTATAGGGACGAATTTGTAAGGAGATCTAAAATATCTTGGGGAAGTTACCCTTACTACCCTTCCGGACAAGACCCAACCCATGACAGAGCCGTACTCTGCAGCCTTATCAACCACACCCAACAATTCTGGGATTAGACTGATGGGACAAATATCAGTCTTGTAAAGACTGACCCTACACGTGGACGAAGGACAATGAACACGGACGAGTATAAAAGAAGAAAGTAAATAAATCAAAGGGGGATCCCATCCCACCTCTGGAAAAAAGAAGGATCACATGGGAGAGAACATCTCAACAACGCCGGACTTCACTGAAGAAAGTCCGTCGTTGGATAACCGGGGTTAGGCCTCAATGGTTCTCGGATCAGCTCCGAGGAGTCCCATCCCATAGGGTGCGACGTCTTAGGGCTTAAATGTTCAGGCCCAACTCCTTTTTCTACCTGAACTCCTCTAAAACCAGGATCGGACATCGTCCCGTGACCAGCGGCTAGCTTTTTAAGCCCACTCTCTACAAATCATATTATGAGGGATCTTCCGTGCGCGAGCCCAACATCCTTATTGGGCCGCCAGAGAATCGTTTCCTTACAATGTTCATGATGAAATGTAAGTTGAGAAAGACCGTATGAATCATGAATGAAATCATCAATTCAATAGTATATAAATTTGTTTCCAATAAAGACAAAAAAAAAAAGTTAAAATTGGTACCTTATTTCCAACTTTGCTAGAGAGAAAAAAGAGGTAGAGCCATGTTAGGTAAAATAAAATAAGCTGATGATATTTTTGTTTAAATAGTAGGATTTTAGGGTACAATAAAATTACAATTTAATCCTTATTAATGCGGGGTGGGGATGGGGCAGGGCGGGGCAGGGTGGGTCTAAAAAGTGTAAACTCATCCCCGCCTCGCCCCGTGGTGTGGGTCTAAAATCTCGCCCCATCCCCGCCCCACCACCTTTGCGGGGCGGGGAAAACAAGCACGGGGCGAAGTGGGGAGGGGCGGGTCAAGCGGGGCGGGGAAAAATTGCCATCCCTAATCATAATAGATAAATAACTAAAATAGTTTACTTTAACCTCATGCAGATCATTATTTATAAGAAAATTTGAACAAAAATATTTTAGAAATAAAATGCATAGGAAAAAAAACACCAAGATGACTAAATATAATTCAATTTGTTCTAAATGAGGATCTAATGAGTTTGGGCCCAAAACAAACCCAAATGATATGATTTAGTACGCTTTTTGTTATTGTTTTTTTTTTTTTTTTTGGTTATTTTTAAGAAAATGTTTTGGATCCATCCGACGCACGTTATATCTACCCAAAGCATAATAATTGAAAGAAGGGAAATGTTTTAAAAATCCCAGTTTGTCCCTATTGTTCAAATAATGCTAATAACAATGTATCAATAATTGTAGTGCAAATTACAAAAAGACTTGTAATCAGTATCACATCAAGCAACCAAATTTTTTTTTTTTTTTTTGGAAAGTGAATCTATGAGGTTTTTAATACTTGTATATCAAAAAATTTTATACAAATTGAAAAAATAATAATAAAATTCTTGTCTTCGTCCAGCTTGAACCGTGTATTATGGATGGATGTGCTTTATGCCTTGTGCCAAAATTAAATCAAGTGATAAAGTCGACTTCATTTCATTATCTATCCCAACCACCCACTGACTTTATCATTACCCATCAATTTTACATTGACAATATTTATAATGCTACTGTTTCTAGTCTTGCTGACTTGCTTGCTCTCCTATTCGCGAGGGAAGAGATTTCATCTCAGAAATTCTAAAAATTTTAACAACACATTTTAAGCTTAAAAAAAAAATGTTACAATGATAAATTCAGATGATAACTAATAAAAATTTGTCGTGGCGTGGATAAACATTACTCATTGACCCTGACTCGGAAGCTTATCGGTAAGAGTGTCAAGAGTCTATCATCCATCCACATTGAAAGAAAGAAACAAAAGACTGTAAATTTCTCAAACTAGAAGAAAAGGAGTTTCCATTGGCAAATTAATAAAACTCTCACTCTTCCCACATAAATATTAGTCCATTACAGCAGAGACTCCCATCATACGTAACTTACTAAACACCAAGCAAACATGGTTTGAGTGAACCCAGGGCAAACCTTAGACTAGTAGTAAGATTTGCAGAGACAATCGTGGCTACTTTATTATAATACGAGTTCCAAAAGGAGTTCTCAGAGAAACACGTTATAAGTCATAAGTCACGAAACACAGCACACAAACACATATATAACATAACTACATGCTCTATTTATTAGCTTCCATAGACAAGATCGTCTCTGCTTCAAAGGCTAAGGATCTCTCTCATTTACAATTGCAAGGGTCACAGGTGCAGTTGGATCCGCACTTGCAGCCTCCATTCTCAGCTCCTACGCCCATCTCAGATCCCTCAAAGTGTCTGCATAATCCAAATTTATCACAACAACATTAGGATTTCCCTAGTCCATAATAGTAAAAAATTAGAGAGTACAAAAGCATAATTATGCAACAAAATAATACATACGTCTTCTGGGGAGCAACACCAACAATAAGGGTCTCGGTGGTGGTCTTCCCTGAGCTCAGGTCAGGGAACATCCCGCATCTGCACCATCATTATTCAAAAATTTCATAAATATTCCATTACTTCACAGATGTTCAAGAGATAAGTAATAACAGAACAAAAGTTTGTTCCAAGTCATATAAATATATATATATAATCTTTTGATGGTGGAAACAACAAAAAAGATAAAGAAATCACGGGTTGGTTCCTAATTTATATCATACTCAAGAACCCATCAGATCACTTTAGTAAAAAGTAAAAACCCTTTCAATTTTTCCTCTAAAAAAATACACCCTTCACTGGCATGGATTATGAAGGTAAAAATACCCTTTCAACTTTGTGAGTTTCTTATCTTAAAATTCTGGAGAATTGAAATCATTCATACAAAGTGATCAACTTTTTTTTTTTAATTACAAGAAAGTTGTGTCACCCTTTCCTCAAATTATTTCACATATCAACAATAGTGTTTTGGATTGATCTTGAGACACCTCTAAAGTTTGGGTTAATACTAATATTTTGGCTAATTCTAACCGGTCTAAAATTTTTCAAAACTGACCGACTTAGTCCGATGATTAGAGATCAAATTGGTCAATTTTAAAAAGTTTACGGTCATTTAGTCCGATAATTAGGAATCAAATTGTTCAGTTAAAAAAAAAAAAAAAATTCGGCCATTTAGATTGATAATTAGGAATCAAGTTGGTCAATTTAAAAAAATTTACCGTAATTAAAAAAAAAAAGTTATAAACTGGGAAAAAAACATCATTAAATTTCTACAACAGCTAGAAGAAGACAGACATGATGAAAATTTCCCGAAAGCTTAAACAAGTTAAAGAAGATTACCCTCCACAGCTGCTGCTGCACTTGCAGGCAGCTCCGCAGCCACAGTTTCCACCGCAGCAAGACATCTTTCAAAAGCTAACGACTGATGCAAAAGAAGGATTAGGATATTTTGAGAGAAAGACAGCTGGAGAGATCAAACTGTGTGGAACGAGTTTTCAAGGATGTTCCATGACCTTCATTTATAACGTGGTTGAGGAGAGAGAGTGCTAGATCTCCACCGTCCACGTGTCTCAATCCTATTTCGTGGTTATCCATGCATATGGCTCCAAAATACCAAACTCTTTAATTAGCTTCCTTCCGGTTTTTGGGTCTTTCTGGTGTGTTCTCTTAAGTGTACCACTAGACATCAGCCACAAAAACCACGCCACCGCCACGCCCAAAAAAAAAAAACACACGCACACAACAACCAAACAAAACCCATAACCCATAACCCACCACTGCACCACCACAACTCACCACGCCCCACCCACCATATACCCACCACGCCCCACCCACCACGACCCACACCAGAAAACACACACACACAATTGTTGAGCAAAACCCAAATCAACCAAGTAAATCACAACAAATCTAAAACCCAAACCCAAACAAAACCCAAAAACCAAACTCCACACTACCACCAGAAATAAGTCTTTGTGCAAGGAATTGCTTCAAAGTTCAAAGTTCAAACCATGAGAAAGATGAGCTTTAAGACCCACTCCCACCATGCTGCAGCCACCCACTGACCCAAAACCCACTCCCACGCAAATCAAAATCCCACTATCCACTATCACCGAATACCCACATACCCACATCCACTGCCACCACCATGCCACATCACAGATCAACCCACACCACAAACCCACTCCGCTACTACAGATCACCAACCTAGACCCACTCCACCACCATTGCCACAATACCCACGCCGCCGCCATAGGGAAGATGACATCGTATTGGAGGACCCATGCCTACCTTTGCCGCTACCACCACCACATGGGGTTTTGGGTTTAAGGAGAGGAGATAGCAGCTGTAGAACAAAAACAAGAGAGAGAAGAGAAGACAGAGAATGTTCTGTGGAGAGAGAGAGAGAGAGAGAGAGGGAAAAGATGGGATAATGAAGGGAGAGAAAGTGGCAAATATTTATAAGTGAATAAAAAAATATTATTTTGTTTTACAATACTGTTACACTACCATCGTAAAGTACTATTGTAAAAGTAAGTTTATGATGGTACTATAGCAATATTGTAATTTTTTTTGCAATTCTAAGCTTTTAGAGCATTCGCATTAGACATGCTAAATGGCATATGTAGGGGTTTTTTACCATTTTTACACAAAAATCAAGCTCTATTCGGACTTCTAAAAATCAACTATTGTAATTTTTTTTACAATAGTGCTACAGTGCAATTCTACCTTTAGAATTGCACTGTAGCACAATTCTAAAACAAAAAATTAATATTTTATTGTGTCAATTTCTCTCTCTGTCTCACGTCTCTCTCTCTGCCTCTCAATCTCTAATTCTCTCTCTTCTTGCAGTCCTCACTCACTCCCTCTCTTCAGACTCAAAACTCCATAGGCACCACACCATGGCCTGACCCACTGACACCAGCCATGGCAAACCACCACCCACTCATTATTTCTCTTCTCTCTCTCTCTCGTTGCAGATCAGTATGGTGGCGTGAAGATTGACGTTTGGGGTTTGGTAGAGATCGATGTTTGGGTGTGGTGTGGAGATCGACATTGGGCTATGGGTTTTATTTGGGTTTGTCGTGGGTTACGTGGGTTCAGATCGGCGTGGGTGATTTGGGTGTGGTGTGGAGATTGGCGTTAGGCTGTGGGTTTACCGTGGGTTGCATGGGTTCAAATCGGCGTGGGTTTCTCTTGGTGGCGAGAGGTGATGCAAAGAGAGAGTTATTTGGAAGTGGGTTTGTTTGATATTTGGTTTTTGCAAGTGGTTTTTATTTTTTGAGTTCTGGGCTACTGAGAAATCGGCCAAATTCCGAGAAAGTTAAGGTTTTTGGCATCTGGGTTTGATTTGTATTGGATTTCTGCAGGTGGTTTTTTTTTAGCCTTTTTGAACGGTGGAGGTGGTTTGGTTTCAGTGGAAGAGAGGTAAAAATTAGAGAGAGGAAAGAGCTGGGAGAGAATAGATATAGTTTTGGAATATATTATTTTATTAGGTAGATATATTATTTTAATGAGTAATAGAAAAATAAAAGTTAAGATGTTGGGTGTGTTGTAAAATAGTATAGTATAAATGATCAAATGAGTTTTGAGATGGTAAAATAGAATTTTTTGTAAATACCGAATGCGAATGCTTAGAGCATCCACAATGGGACATGGATATGCCAAATGTCCACAAAATTTAAGCATTGAGCAACAATTAGACTTAGTAGTCGGAATGCCAAAAGTGGGAAAATGTAAATTTTTTTTGGCATAGTGCTACAGTGCCAAAATAATATTAATATTTTATTCCACTTTTTTCTCTCTCATCTCTCATCTCTCTCTCTCTGTCTTTCTTTGGCTCTCACACTTTCCTCTCTTTCTCCCTCTTCTCTATCACACCTTCGGTCCATCTCCGATGCAAGGTCCAAAAACCAGACGTCGTCGATTTCGGTTCGTCGCCGCCGTTGAGTCCATGTAGATCGCTAGTCTCGGAGCGACACGAGCCGATCTCTTCGTGATGATGCCGTTGGATAGCATGACGATGAACGCGGTGATTAGGAGGAAAGCGATGAACGCAAGTTTGTAGGCGCTGAAGTGGAGAATTTGGTGTCAAAAACCACCGCCGAAGTGGGTTGCGATCCGATTCTTCTAGGTTGCAATCTGGGTTATCTGTGTGTGTGTGTGTGTGTGTTTGTTTTTTTTTTTCCTGTTGTGACCGTTGGCTAAAGGAAGAGGTCTGGGTTGCGATCTGGGTTCTAGGTTGCGATCTGGGTTTTTTTGATCGGTGCTGATGGGTTTGTTGGGTTGATGGGTTTGATCGGTGCTGTGGTTGTTGATGGGTTGATGGGTTTGGGATCGGTGATGGGTCGATGGTTGTTCGTTGTGGTGGTGGTAGCAGGTGGTGATTTGGGTTTTTGTTTTTATTTGGGTTTTGGGATATATTATTTTATTATGTAGATATATTATTTTAATGAGTAGAATAGGAAAATAAAAGTTTGGGATGTTGGAAGTATTGTAAAATGGTATGGTATAATGATAAAGTAGCTTTTTGGAATAGTAAAATAGAATAGAATTGGAATTTCAGGATTCTGATGCTCTTACAAGTCCGGATGGTAGAGGTTTTTAAGAAACAAATGCTAAATAGAGACAACATATGACATTTAGCATTCCATGCTCTAAAAGACTTGAGCATTTTCATCAGCTCTCTCATAAAAAATGCCATTTTGACATACCAAAAACCTACTTTATCATTTTAACACATCATTTTACAATATCTCATTTATCAGATGTTTTATTATTCAATTCTATACATTAAAATAATATTTCCTACCCATTAAAATAATATATTTACCCAAAATCCAACAAATATACAAATGCACAGCCAATGACAATCACCATCAGGTCCAACAGCCATCGCTACAACCACCGCCACAACAACAACCACCGCTACAACCACCGCCACAAACTACAACTACAATCACCAGATCCTCCAACAAATTCCAAATCCAAAAATCTCAACAAAAAAAAAAAAAAACTCAAAATCTTCAACAAAACCCCAACCCAACAAATCAATCAATGACCAAACTCAACCAATCATCGGCAGCGAGAGCTGTGGAGAACAACAAGCAAAGAACGGCGACTGTGGAGGATGACGAGCAAACATCAACGACTAGGGAGGACGACGAGCAAAGAGCGGCGACTGCCCCTGGGCGAGCAGAGGTTTAGATTGGCGAGCTTCAATCGGCGAGCTCTGCTTCAGATTGGAATCGCCTTCTTTGTGACAGGAAAAGAAAGAGAGAGAGATAGTGATAGGAAAAAAAAAAAAAAAAGAGAGAGAGAAAGAGGCGCAGAGACGGAGAGATGGAGAGATTAAAAAAAAATGAAAGTGAGAAAGAAATAGGGAGCAACAGAGAGATGGAGACCAGAGAGGAGAGAGAGAGCGAGAGCTGTGTTACAGACGGAGAGAGATGGGTTGGGAGGAGAGAGAAAAGTGAATAAAATAATCTAAAAAATTATAGCATTGTTGTCCGTACGCTCTCATATTTGAGAGCGTACTGTAGCATGCCTCATAATTTTGAGACATTTAGCACATCTCATGAGAGGTTGTTTTTGATATTTGGTGTGTCAAATGCCAAATATTTGACATTTGACACACCTGATGAGAATGTACTTAAAAGGCCCCAATTGTAATACTGGCACACAGCCCAAGCCTTTCAATTTCCAACTCAAATTAATTAATTAGTTACCAAGTAACAAACTATCAATGCACCCCTTTCTTTTCCTTCTCAAAAAAAAAAAAATAAATAAATAAATAAATCACATCATAATAGGTAAATAACTAAAATAGTTTACTTTAACCTCATGCAGATCATTATTTATAAGAAAATTTGAACAAAAATATTTTAGAAATAAAATGTATAGGGAAAAAAAACACCAAGATGACAAAATATAATTCAATTTGTTCTAAATGAGGATCTAATGAGTTTGGGCCCAAAACAAACCCAAATGATATGATTTAGTACCCTTTTTGTTATTGTTTTTTTTTTTTTTTTTTTTTTTGGTTTTTTTTAAGAAAATGTTTTGGATCCATCCGACAAAGTAACGCTCTTGATTCTAAAAATAAATAAGAAGACAAAGTAACGCTCTTAATATCTACCCAGAGCATAATAATTGAAAGAAGGAAAATGTTTTAAAAATCCCAGTGTCCCTATTGTTCAAATAATGCTAATAACAATGTATCAATAATTGTAGTGCAAACTACAAAAAGACTTGTAATCAATATCACATCGAGCGACCAAAAAAAAAAAATATATATATATATATATATATTTTTTTGGAAGTGAATCTATGAGGTTTTTAATACTTGTACGTCCAAAAATTTAATACAAATTGAAAAAATAATAATAAAATTCTTGTTTCAAGAGGACAAACTTCGTCCATGCTTGAACCGTGTATTATGGATGGATGGATGTGCTTTGCGCCTTGTGCCAAAATTAAATCAAGTGATAAAGTCGACTTTATTTCATTATCTATCCCAACCACCCACTGACTTTATCATTACCCATCAATTTTACATTGACAATATTTATAATGTTACTGTTTCTAGTCTTGCTGACTTGCTTGCTCTCCCATTTGCGGGGGCAGAGATTTCATCTAAGAAATTCTAAAAATTTTAACAAAACATTTTAAGCTAAAAAAAAAATGTTACAATGATAAATTCAGATGAAAACTAATAATCGTGACGTGGATAAACATTACCCATTGACCCTAGACTCGGAAGCTTATAGGTAACAGTGTGAAGAGTCTATCATCCATCCACATTGAAAGAAAGAAACAGAAGGACCGTAAATTTCTCAAACTAAAAGAAAAGGAGTTTCCATTGGCAAATTAAAACCCTCACTCTTCCCACATAAATATTAGTCCATTACAGCAGAGACTCCCATCATACAAAACTTACTAAACACCAAGCAACCATGGTTTGCAGAGACAATCATGGCTACTTTATTATAATACGAGTTCCAAAAGGAGTTCTCAGAGAAACACGTTATAAGTCATAAGTCACGAAACACAGCACACAAACACATATATAACATAACTACATCCTCTATTTATTAGCTTCCAAAGACAAGGTCGTCTCTGCTTCAAAGGCTAAGGATCTCTCTCATTTACAATTGCAAGGGTCACAGGTGCAGTTGGATCCGCACTTGCAGCCTCCATTCTCAGCTCCTACGCCCATCTCAGATCCCTCAAAGTGTCTGCATAATCCAAATTTATCACAACAACATTAGGATTTCCTTAGTCCATAATATTAAAAAATTAGAGTACAAAAGCATAATTATGCAACAAAATAATACATACGTCTTCTGGGGAGCAACACCAACAATAAGGGTCTCGGTGGTGGTCTTCTCTGAGCTCAGGTCAGGGAACATCTTGCATCTGCACCATCATTATTCCAAAATTTCATAAATATTCCATAACTTCACAGATGTTCAAGAGATAAATAATTACAGAACAAAAGTTTGATCCAAGTTATATATAATCTTTTGATGGTGGAAACAACAAAACATATAAAGAAATCAAGGGTTGGTTCCTAATTTATATCATACTCAAGAACCCATCAGATCACTTTAGTAAAAAGTAAAAACCCTTTCCATTTTTCCTCTCTAAAAAAAAACACCCTTCACTGGCATGGATTATGAAGGTAAAAAGCCCCCTCAAAGAAAAGTACAATATTCCACAACAAGACCATAAGACAACTTTCAACTTTGTGAGTTTTTTATCTTAAAATTCTGGAGAATTGAAATCACTCATACAAAGTGATCAACTTTTTTTTTTTTTTTAGTATTACAAGAAAGTTGTGTCACCCTTTCCTCAAATTATTTCAAATTGTTCAGTTTAAAAAAAAAAAATTCTGATAATTAGGAATCAAGTCGGTCAATTTAAAAAAATTTACCGTAATTAGGAATCAAATTGGTCAATTTTTTGAAAAGTTATAAACCTGACTCGTATTCCTTTCGCAATTAAAAGTCAAACTTTTCTATCGTTTAACATCAAAAAAAAAAAAAAAAAGGTTATAAACTGGAATAAAAAAAAAAAAATCATTAAATTTCTACAACAGCTAGAAGAAGACAGACATGATGAAAATTTCCCGAAAGCTTAAACAAGTTAAAGAAGATTATTACCCTCCACAGCCGCTGCCGCACTTGCAGCCAGTTCCGCAGCCACAGTTTCCTCCGCAGCAAGACATCTTTCAAAAGCTAATGACTGATGCAAAAGAAGGATTGGGATATTTTGAGAGAGAGAGAGCTGGAAAGATCAAACTGTGTTGAACGAGTTTTCATAGATGTTCCATGACCTCCATTTATAACGTGGTTGAGGAGAGAGAGTGTTAGATCTCCACCGTCCACGTGACTCAATCCTATTTCGTGGTTATCCATGCATATGGCTCCAAAATACCAAACTCTTTAATTAGCTTCCTTCCAGTTTTTGGGCCTTTCTCGTGTGTTCTTAAGTGTACGTTTTTTCTATGCTTCTCGGGCTTGATTAACGGCTCTCATTTATAGACCCGCTACTTTTACTCCCGCCTTCACAACACATTACATTACATAAGCAAAATATGGCAAAAGTATTGAAAAAAAATTGTGATTTTAACATTTGTCCATTGTAGTTTGTAGTGTGATGCGTGCAATGCTATCTCTCACCTCCTGCTTTATCACCGTGGGGTCCACACAAACCGACCATTTGGCACTTTAACTAGTCTAACGTGTCAAATGCATACTCCTTCAGTACTTATTACTATTAGACTATTTTTTTTTTTTTTTTAACAAAAAATTGTTTCTGAAATTGAACAAACATTTGAAATTTTCAAAACTATTAATTAACTTACCCAGTGATTTATTACAGATTTGACTTAAAAAATTAAGAGTTTTTTTTTTCCTTAAAAATCAAGAAATTAAAAAATTAAAAAAAATTATTCTAATAAATAAATAAATAAAATAAAATAAAAAATCATTATCATTCATTGCTTTGAAGGTAAAGAACGAAGTTAGAGTCAGCTCAATTTCATTAAAAAAATTAAATATTAATGATTAATTTTATTATATCATAATTTAGCAGTATGCTTAGATTATTAAAATAAAATGTCATAAGATATTACTTAAAAAACCAAATAAATTATTTATTCTATATATATTTGGTAAACATGTTTTTTTCAATTTATATTTATTCATTTACTTATTGAATAAAAAAACCAAAAAAAAAAAAACTAAAGTAATTATTGTCCATCTCATATCATTATAATTAAAATGTTTTATTTTCATTTATTTAAAATACAATATTCATATTTACTTGTTTCATATGACATTATGATATAAATGTGGGGGTAAAAGACTAATAGGCCCATTTCAATATCTATACTGGGCCAAGGGTGCAGTCCATGGAAAAACCCCTCCTCGGATGGATATGGCTGAGGGCAAAAGAGGTAACAGACCACCAGTAGCGAGACTCCAGATCGTTCCATAGGGCAGGGAAAGCACGAAAGTAGAGAAGGACAACAGATAGAACGGAAGCGTCTAAGGGAAGGCTGCCTTTATTGCATTCAGTGCCTTGTGCCTGACACAGCCATACTTCTCTGTTCTTACAACTACTCCCAACAACTGGAGGTAGGGGCTAATGGGACAAGTATCTACCCTAGGGACCCTAGTCAGGAGGAAGAAAACAACTATAAAAAGGAGAGTAAAGAGAAACAAAGGGGGGGGGAGACCACCAACACACCAGAAGCACCAGAAAAAACTCCTCGGATCTTGCCGATGACTAATTCTCCCCGTTAAACTTGGCCCATGGGGAATACCTTGATGGTCGTCATTCACACACCAAAGCCCAGCTCTTTACAAATTCATTATATTGGGCTCACTGGTCTACGGTTCCATGCATCTTGGACCTAGCCTGAAAAAATGTGACCTTACAATTGGCGCCGTCTATGGGAAGAGCTTGAGCGTTAGCAAGTGCAACGACCAATCACGGTGGGGTCAAGCTCCTGCCACCAGGAGTCCATCAGAAAGACCGTTGTGGCGGTGGTACAAGCTGCACAAAAGCTTCCCCCTTATTTCCCAAAACACATCGTCATTATCGTCACTCAGCCTCCACTCAGGCCCATATTTCGAAGCGTCGATTACGCGGGAAGGGTTGTTAAGTGAAACGTGGTCCTAGGGGCTTCTGACGTCAGACATTTGCCTCGGACACCTGATAAGGGGCTAACTCTCGCGGGCCTGGTAGTCTAGTCCATTAAATCCTCTCTAGAAGGAGAAGTTAATAGCCTAAGCCCATGTGCTAGACAGAACCAAGGCCTTGCATGGTCCTTACATTCAAGCCTATGGGAAAACTAGACATGCTGAAAACAAAGCTCAAGTGCTAGACGGAACCAAGGCCTTGCATGGTCCTCAGACTCAAGCCTATGGGGAAACTAGACACGCTGAAAACAAAGCCCAAGTGTTAGACAGAACGAAGGCCTTGCATGGTCCTCAGACTCAAACCTATGGGGAAACTAGACATTCTGAAAACAAAACCCAAGTGCTAGAGAGAACCAAGGCCTTGCATGGTCCTCAGACTCAAGCCTATGGGGAAACTAGACACTCTGAAAACAAAGTCCAACTGCTAGACAGAACCAAGACCTTACATGGTCCTCGGACTCAAGCTTATGGGGAAACTAGACACGCTGAAAACAAAGCTTAAGTGCTAGACAGAACCAAGGCCTTGCATGGTCCTCGGACTCAAGCCTATGGGGAAACTAGACACGCTGAATACAAAACCCAAGTGCTAGACAGAACCAAGGTCTTGCATGGTCCTCGGACTCAAGCCTATAGGGAAACTAGACATGCTGAAAATAAAGCCCAAGTGCTAAACAGAATCAAGACCTTGCATGGTCCTCGGACTCAAACCTATGGGGAAACTAGACACGCTGAAAACAAAGCCTAAGTGCTAGACGGAACCAAGGTATTGCATGGTCCTCAGACCATATACCTAAAACAAGTTAAAGCTACGAATATCATCGGAAACTAGGGAAAGGACCCCAATGCCTAGCGACCCCTTCGGACAGTTTATTTCAGATTGCACATCCTTAGGCGGTTACTCAGTTCGCAATACGAAACATGCGGCTGTTATCCCGGTTAGTCCTGTATGGTTAACTTATTTAAAATCCGCACTGTTGTGCTCGTCAATTTCGATAAATAACTCTACCGACGAGGTCATCAGTTCTAAATACGGTTCAAAAGAAAAATACCAGTACATCCATTCACACGATAATTATTGCAAAAGAATAAATGATATGTAAAATGCAATAAAATCATCTTTTATTAGATAAAGAGATGGTACAATATACATAAAGGGGCTTAGACAAGCCTGAAATCATAAGCTAACTAAAAATAAAAAATTATAACATAAAAAATACACAGGGACGATAGATCCTTCAATTCTGCTCTAACAACGACTAGGCAAGTCTGGGTGGCACCAGTGATGGAAGAGAAGAAGAAGCAGAGGCACCGGGGTGGCGCTAGTGATGGAAGAGAAGAAGAAGCGGAGGCACCCGGGTGGTGCCAGTGATGGAAGAGAGGAAGAAGCGAGAATGCCAAATCCCTGTACCAGCTCTGACAGCAATCGAGCAAGTATCATATTAGCAACAATTGAGCGAGAGCGGATGGTATCGGTGATGAGAAATCTCAGTGCTGTCGCACCAAAAGTCTGATGCGACATCCACCTGCTTCGAATTTTGGCTGAAGGAAGAAGAGGCTCATTTCTTGCCCTGTAGAGGAGAAGGAAGGCCTTTAGCCTTTGTCTCCCTTGTCTTGATCGGGCCATTCTGAGTCTTGGAGATACCCAAGGCTTCTAAAGAGAGTTTTGTTCCTTCACCCTCACCCTAACCATGATCATTTCACTCCCAAAATCTCAATCACTCTCATAGTAGGGACTTTAGGAACGTTTGAGGTGTTAGAAATCTGAAAACTCAAGACTCTACAAATAAAGATGGACTATCTCCCACTGCGCGTCTTATATAGGGGACGAATCTGGAGGCAATCAATTTGCTCCGAAACCCCAGGAAGGAATTACAAACAAGATTAATCTCGCTCGAATTCCAAAGTAGTCTTCAGCCGTTGGATTTATATCACCTCATGAAAGACCCCTAATTAAAGCGCGCCTCATGTACCGAAACGACAAGGATGTGGCTAGGATAGATTAAAAGAATGTCTCATAGCCGAGAACGCGCCTCGAGCAAATGAAGAGACTCTGGCATTAATGGAAGGCAAGACTTGGGAAACCGTGACAGAGGCCTGATGTCACCAAAACCCTCATGTCCGTCCGAGAAGCCGAACAACAAGATTTTAAGAGGCTATTGTGGGGGGTAAAAGACTAATAAGCCCATTTCAATATCTATACTGGGCCAGGGGCCCAGCCCATGGGAAAACCACTCCTCAGCCATGGAAAAATCCTCCTCGGATGGATATGGCCGAGGGTAAAAGAGGTAACAGACCACCGGTAGCGAGACTCCCGATCGTTCCACAGGGCAGGGAAAGCACGAAAGTAGAGAAAGACAACAGATAGAACGGAAGCATCTAAGGGAAGACTGCCTTTATTGCATTTAGTGCCTTGTGCCTAACACAACCATACTTCTCTGTCCTTACAACCACTCCCAACAACTGGAGGTAGGGGCTAATGGGACAAGTACCTACCCTAGGGACCCCAGTCAAGAGAAAGAAAATGGCTATAAAAAGGGGAGTAAAGAGAAACAAAAGGGGGGTAGACCACCAACACACCAGAAGCACCAGAAAAAGCTCCTCGGATCTTGCCGAAGACTAATTCTCCCCGTTAAACTTGGCCCATGGGGAATACCTTAATGGTCGTCATTCACACACCAAAGCCCAGCTCTTTGGCCCACTCTCTACAAATTCATTGTATTGGGCTCACTAGTTTAAGGTTCCATGCATCTTGGACCTGACCTGAAAAAACGTGACCCTGCAATAAAAATTAAAGATATTAAAAAAAATTGATAGATCAAATAAAAAGTTAAGGTTATAATAAAAAAAATTATTTTAATATAAATAGTTAAACATGAATCTCAAAATTATTGAGTTTTTTTTTTTTTTTTTTTTATAATTATTTATTAATATATATAAAATCTAAAACATTTAACTTTTAGTTGATCTTACAATATTTTTTTGCCGAAGTTTTTTTTTTTTAGAAGAATTCCACGTAAGTTTTGGACCTTATAATTCTACACATCATTATTTTAATATATGCTTCCTAATTGAATTTAAATTTCATTTTATATTTAAACCCTCAAATAGATTTGAAAAATTATATTTTCTTTCAATAGTAGAATATGTAATTCTATACATATACATATATATATATATATATATATATATACAAAAACAATTATGATAAATACCTACTTGTAGAATATTTAGATCAATATACAAGCACAATTATAATAGCAATATTATTAATAACTATCATAATTATTAATTTCACATTTGGAAAAAAAAAAAAAAAAGATAAAAATTAAGTCATATTAAAACTTCTTCGTGCACTAGGAAAAAAAAAAAAAAAAAAAACTTCATGTAAACTCTAATTCAGTCCTCCATAATAATTATTTTGTTGAAACAAGTTAAGAAAAGTAGGTTTTTTATGAAGATTTTTATTTATCTTTTTTACTTTTTTTGATAGCTAAGATTTTCATTTTATCTTGTCAGGAGCAAAAATGGATATATCGGATACAACCAAGGCTAGATTATTTTTAAAGTAAGATTAGAACTTATATGTCGTTCAGCTAAATTTATTCTTTTTTAGCTAAATGTTAAGCTAATTAATGTTTTTGTAGTCTTATGGTGTTTATCTTCTATTTAAAACAAAACAAAAAAACAAAAACAAAAAGACAGACAAAAAAAAGATGTGAAATTGTCAAATTGGATCCACAATAAAAATCAAATTTGTGAAGATTTACTGAATAAGAAACTAAAGATATTTTTGGTTTGTTAAAAAAATAATGCTGTTTTAAGGTTTTTTTTTTTTTTTTAAATGTTGTGGTTTAAGTTTTTGTTGAGGACCAAAAATTTTACATGATACCCATTTCTTGAAAAATAAGGAAAGATCATGGGCCTTAACAAAATAAGGCCTAATTCATGAAGTTAAGAAGGATCATGAAGGCCCAAAGTTCCAAAAAGAAGGAAAAATAAAGAAATAATAATAATAATAATAAAAGAAGAAGAAGATATCAGTCAAGCCAAAGAACATGCAACAAGAAGAAGGATCTCAGTCGGGCTAGAGGATATGTAGCAAGAAGAACCAATCTCAAGGCTCTAGGATCTTGATGTGTCCTTTTGAAGCCTTGAGAAGAGGACGTTGGCTGACATATGGGAAAGCCAAGGTGTATGTTCAGATTTTCAGCAAAAAACCATTAAAAAAATCCAGTTAAATCAGGTATTATCTTTTAACCCATGGTCTAAGCCCATGGGATCCCGAGTGGATAGTAAAGGTGAAGTGGTTTGGTCGGTATGGGAGTGATTTCTGGTGAAAAGAGGATCCCTAAAGTTTCCATTGGTTCATATATTTGCTTGGAATGCATGAACCAATGGAAAACTCAATTCCCCATGTGCATGACACCTCCCCACAATTTCCTCTCAATTGTCATTTTCAATTAAAGCTGTCAAATATTGCATTGAGCAGTTCACCCACTATTTTGACTTTTCAATAGGGAATCTTCCATCTGTAGCTAAAGCCAAATGCCTCTTTTGAGTTATAATTGCCTAATTAAACTACCTCTACCCAATGCACTTTTTCAAATTCCAAAGGGCATGGTTTTATCTAGCAGATCAGGAATGTCCTCGCCTAGGGTACCAGACCATGTCCACTATAAGAGGAACACTAAGGCATAGCAAAGGGGGATTCAAATGGGAGGAAAAATGGGAGAGTTCAGAAGTTTAAAAATATAATTCTTAGAGTTTTAAGAGCCCAGCAAGGGAGAGGGAGGAGAAAATGAACAAAATAAGAGAGCCAATGTGGAGGAATTCGTCCCATATCCTTGAAATCATTCAAAATATCACTTAACTTCCAAATAAACATATGCCAAAACATGCACACATCCGATATCCTTGTATAGTGTGTTCTTATGTAGGACCTTTAGAGGTAAAGGGAAAGGGCAAAACTCCATCGCATAATAAATACGGAGAAAGATCTTATAGTTCAAAGAATCAACATTCTAGGTTCCATGGATTACAAGCCTAGTACCCCTGAGAACCATGACATCCCGTTCGGGGTACCACGACATCACGCTAGGGGAACCAAATAAAGGAACTCTTTTAAATGTCTACACAAAAAAAGATAAGTCTTAAATATTCTATTTCAATCTCCTTATTATGTGAATATTATGAATAATTATTTTACTTATTTCATAAGAGTAAAAGGTCATTTTATGACACTAAAACACTTACAATGGTACATTATTGCTTAGGAGAAAATCGCATTTTTGTCTTGAACTGATTGCCAATGTTGGGTGAAATTGTAAAAATGATACAATATTATACCGATCATAACTTTCCATCTCAAACAATTTTGAAAAAAAAATGGAAACTTATTTTTGTTTGGAATTATTTTTTTGTCCCAAATCGATTTGGAGGAAAATGCCCCAACCTACCATTAGTGATTCATTATACTTTTAGTCGTGTAACTTATTTAATGAATCATGAGAGTTGTTTAAATAATACTAATGTAAATATTTCTATATATAAGTCATTCGGATTGGGTTGGAAAAAATAATTACAAACTAGTTAAAATTAAAGGAAAATTTTTTAAATAATAAACATTGACTTATTTAAATAACGAGAAATGTTAACAGGCACAATAAGATACTCATTAATGATAAATTATTGTGAAATCCAGTTAATAAAAAGTTTGTATGAACTGATAAGGGAGCTGAAAATATGACTAAAATGATAAATGGAACTCAAAAAATAAATTTATTGACTTTATGCCTTATCGATCTGGTAAAAAATTTTACATAAAACAGAAAGATTTCACATAAAACAATTTATTAACGCTCTTATACCCGATAACACTAACCTTCAATAATTAATGTAGAAAGTTATATAAGTCATCAGCGTGGGAGAAAATTATTCCTGATAAAAGAAAAAGTTTTTGTTTTTGTTTGACTAACTCTGACACTGACACTATTTGTGTTATTCGTTGAGTGTCAGTGAAATTGTGAAAATGAGAGGCTTTGAGTGTGGGATTTTATCCTTTGAAAATGTCGTGCCGTTGCTTTTTTATCTTTGCGTTGAAATCTAGGCGAGGAGAGAAAACTTAGCTCTCCTTTAACTTTGGATGGAAAACGATCGAAGCAGATGAGAGTCATGAGACTCTCCCACAGCAACAGTCCCCCCAGTCCCTACCAACATGACTCATGAATATGACTTTTTGCCTAACTCACTTCGCACAAGCCATCGAGTAATCAAGTGGCTATAATAATTACCATGACACAAAAGTATTTGCAGTTGTCAGTGACAGTTTTGATTACTCTACGTCAAAAAAAATCTTAGGACCTCACCGCCTTCCCTTGCGTCTGTATCATGGAATTGTCTGGGTCCACTTAAACGGTTAAACCCTCTCATACAAAACCTTCTCTAATATTGAATGCAAACCTACACATCTTTTTACCCGTCTTTGAAACAAGTAGGACGAAAGGGATGGATGCAATTAACTATTCACTAAAAAAGCGAAAGCTTTGACATTAAGATGGAGGAAAATTATTCATAAACCTTGGGGGGAGAAGTGAGAACAAGAATGCAAACTAAAAAAAAAAACACTCCTTTTGAAGACCTCATTGCCAGGGCCATGGATAACTCTATTGGCAGATTTACTTCTTGGCTAATACACTAGTTCATCAAACTATCAAAGAACAACTTCTTCTTTTTTTTAATATATTTTTGGGTTTGATTAAAAAAATTAAAAAAAGGCAGAGAGAATTTTCCAGCTATATTCCTATATTTTATACTTTATCATTTTAAAATTGTGTTTTTAACTTTTTATGACTAGTAGTTGGGTAATATTTAAGGGTGAGATAAATTGTTAAGTTTGTTACGTTAGTGTTTGAATAAATTTTATTTAGTTGAAGTAGTAGATAGGGTGAATTAGTTTTTGAATTTGAATGTTATGTTTATTATGTAAAATCATATATATATAATTATAATTATTAGATTTTTTTTATTTTTTTTTGGAGAGAGTTATCCATACTATTTATAAGAGGATTCTATTCTTTGGACTTTTATATGATTCAGAAATAGCTCTAAACTTTAGGTTTAACATGAAAAAAATTTGAGGACAATCCAGTAAAAATATATCTCCAATTCCACTTAAAATACCTACAATATAAGACACTTTTCTACTAATCCATGTTTTCAAAACAAATTTATCTAAAATTAAAAAGAAAAGCAAAATTATGACACTAGGCAAAAAAATAAAAAAGCCTTATTGCATGTGCAAAGAATGTGTGATGAGACTAGTATTTATATAACTTGATGTTCAACAATAAGGGAGAAAAAAAAAAGGAATAAGAAGGGAGAATAAATCTTAATACTGAGTGAATTCACTTTAGAGTTTGGTTTCTGCTTCCCTCTTGTACTTTTGTCTAAGTGTTTCTTTAACTAGTTGAAGCAAAATTATATATATTTATATAATATATTAAAGTAAAAGTTTAACAAGTCTTAAGTTAAGTATTCCTCAAGAACTTTGTAACTTAATGATATTACTCATTTCTTCCAATGAAAAAATATTTAGTTTAAACTCCTCCGCCAATGAAAAGTGAATCCTCTATGTTCATCTAATTTTTAAATAATAATAAAAATGTCGTGTCTTTTCAAAAAAATTACATGAAGAGGTGGCAATTTGAGCAATGAGGCTCAATGGTGAATTTGATAACTAATTTTTTTTTAAAAAATTATAAATATTTTGCGTCAAAACAAACGAGACCTAACTATTGAGGAAAAACACAAGACAACTTGGGTAGTGGTCACTCTATTACCAGAGTGATCTAATCTTCGTTTGTTTTAACATTAACATTTTTGTAAAAAATAAATAATTTTTCAAAAAGTATTTTCTTCAAATTTATCTCATTTTCCTATGTTTAGTAGAGACTTTAAAGGAGTTAGAAAACTATTTCTTAATTTCTTTTATTTAGTTTAGAGTGAGATAAGGAAGCTTTTACTCGGGGGGTGCTCTTGGACCAGTAAATATCGCTTATTTTGGTGTTTATCACTGTTTTTTGAAAATTTTAGCAAACAATATCTTTATCTCATGCCAAAATAAATAAAAGAAGTCAAGAAATAGTTTTACGCTAACTCTTTTTATTTATTTATTTTTGATATTACCAAAAATAAAAAAATGCAGAAAACTATATTCACCTTAAGAATTTCTATCCAATAAATGGAGAATTTCTATTTTAATTTATAATTAGCAAAAAAAAAAAAGAGTTATCTTTTAATTTTTTTGGGTTATATTTTTCTATACAACTACACATGCCATAACATTATATTTGAGTTGGATAAAAACAATCCAATAAGTTCAATATGAGTTTGATAATATGAAAGGAAAAGTTTAGTTGAACACTATCTACTGGAGGAGAAGTTCAAAATTTATATCTGTATGCAACTTTGTAATTCGTAAATTACTTTTTTTTTTTAATAAATAAATGAAGATATATAATATTTTAAGGAGAAGTAGTGGGAACAAACCCCATCCACCTTAAACAAACAAGACATGCACGCTTCCACTCTAGATGATTAATCTTTATTGTAAGACTTTCAGTTTCCATAATTCAAACTCAAAATTTTGAGTTTTTGAGTGGTGGAAATAATCATCTAAAACCAAGCCAAACACTTTGTCATCTGTAAGACCCACTTGTTTTGGATAATATACGATGAAAACTAAGTGATATCACTCTGTTTTCATGCTATCCAAACAAACTCTAAGATACCGATTAGTTTTTTAATTAGTGTAAGCAAAGATTAAACCCTAAACTTTTTATTCGATAACAAGAAACTTTATCAGTTGAGTTAATTAAAACCCACTAAGATACTTAAAAAAGGGAAGCAAGGAGATTATTCCTTCTTAATTGCAACAAAAAACCCAAGAAACTACCGTATGAGCAATAGAATATTGTAATTAAATTACTTCAATATGCACAGATCACGTCTGTTATGTATGTATTAAGATGTATAGAGAATTATTCAAATTTCAAACTAGAGAGCACATGATGCTTAAACTAGAGCACTCGATTTGCAGACATTTTATTTTCGGTCTCGAAATTTTGTTGTAAGAAGATGATCGTGCTCCATTGTAATACGATGAGCAAGCCCTTCTCATCATTATTTGGCATGAAAACTAGAATTCTTAACATAACATCATTTTTTTAATTAAAAAAAAAATGATTTTCATTATCTCCATCATTGTAGCTATTCTTTTGTTTGATGGGGAAGACAAGTACAAGGCCACCCATTTGCACTAATGGACTGAGCATTCGCTTGCATAACTTTTTGACTTGCTGTCACATAATTGAGCAATTGGATCTTGAAGAGGACCCTTCATAGAAATAAAATTTCATATATGTTTTTATTTCTATTTCAGCTTATTTTAACAAATAATTTTGATTTAAAATCTATATATATCTATATCTATATATATAAATTTCTAATCAAATGGGATTTTTGAGAAACTGGTGTTGATAAGATTCGAATCCTTATTTTAACGACAAGAGACTTTACGATTAACTTCAAATACAATTAAGCAATTGGCTGCTAATAGAAACTTTAGATATCTAAGAGTACAAGTTGTCAAACATTTCATCAATTCAACATCCATAATAATGGAGCCCAAACTTGATGTTTGAATTGAGTATAAAAAGCGTTTTATACTAGATCGGGGAATTGTGGGAATCTATATAATTACTTATAAAAAATTCCTTCAATTAAACAATTATGATGGGGGAGGATTATCTAAACTCACCAATCACCATTCTCTAGTTTGATTTCAGTACAAAATTCAAGTTGTACTACTCAAAAAATGAGGGAGATGAGTAAGCGTTTAGTACAAATGCAAGTTGTACTACTCGAAAGGAAAGCCAATGCTCCTAGCTATATGAACTTCGAGATTTGATGGATGATGCTCTGAAGCACATCTTTTCTTTTGCTGAGTTGATGCTATCGAGCACTTGTGGCAGTAAAGGGTGGCTCCCCTCTCTGATTCTCTTGCAGCCTCATATCATTGTACCCTAAGTGGCATATTTAAAACCCCAGTCCAATACAACAATATTATTCTAACATATATGGTACTGGATGGTCATTATTGTTCTTTTAACCACTGGCCCATTTAAAAAGAACTGAAAAAATACTTTTTGTTTTTAGAAAACATTTTCTTCCTTGCTCTTTGAGAAGACCTATCAAATAAGAGTCAAAAGAAGAAGAAGAAAAAAAAAAAAACTGCTAGTACAAAAACAATGTTCACAAGTTTAGCATAACTCGCACAAAAATTGTGAACATTATTGTGGTTTTAGCATTGTCCGTTGAAAAAGGGTTGGCTGTCCTCTCTAATTTTCTTTGTTAGATATATATTAGCTAACTTATTTAACACTATTTCTCTATCTCCCTCAACTTATTAACACACTTGCAACTTCAAATATTTCAAACCGAAGTTCAATACAACAATGCTATTCTAACATAGTACTGGCTGTTCATTATTGTTCTTTTCAATCACTGGCCCATTTAAAAAAGAAAGAAAAAAAAACTTAAAAAAAAAAAGGTTTTTAGAAAACATTTTCTTCCGTAGTCTTTACTCTTTGAGAAGACCTATCAAACAAAGAGTCAAAAAAGGGTTGGCTCCCCTCTCGGATTCTCTTCAAACGTCATATCATTGTACCTTCTAAGTAGCATATTTTAAACCCAAGGCCAATCAGTGGCGGAGCCACATGTATCCTTGGGGGCCTTGGTTCCTCCAAAATTTTTAATTTTTTTTTAACAATTTAAGTATATTTTATAAATATATAAAGGTTATATGAAAAAAAATAAGAGTTGGCCCCCCCTAAAAGAAAGCATTGATCAAATAATTTAGTAATTTTTTCTAAAAAAAGAAAGTTTAGAGTTGATATATAATTGCAATAGAATGAAATAGTTAGATAGTAAGTTTTGTGAGTAAATAGTGGAAGTGTGGAACCCTTAATTTTTAGCTCAATTTCAATTCCAATTAATACGTTCAAATCATTCAACATTGATTATATATGCAATTTAGTTGAAATTTCTTATTCTCAATATTTTATCAAGAAATAAAAAAGCTCATATGATACTTCAATTATAACATTATGATATTGATTTGTCAAACATGGATGAAGTTTTGCAAACAATTTATATATTTTATATTTACACACACATATATTATGTGAATTTTTTCGTGGAGTGTTTATTTTTATTTGAGTTTATCTTAACAGAATATATAGTTCGGTCCTCCCAACTCAAGATTCCTGACTACAATACCATTCTAAAACATGGTGATTCTAACAAATATATATATATATATATATAACATAGACATGGCTGTTCATTATTGTTCTTTTTAACCACTGGCCCATTTAAAAAGGGAAAAGAATACTTTTTAGTTTTTAGAAAACATTTTCTTTCATACTCATTGAGAAGACCTAATAAACAAAGAGTCAAAAAAAGGGTTGGGCACCCTAGCTATCTACACTCTACAGTACGCACTGATGTCTTGCTGTTGCTGGGCCCTAAATGAACTACGTCCGTTCGCTGTGGCCATGGAATCCCTTCCGGAATGGCCCAAAGGTTACAGTTTTTCTGTCCTCTAGAATTTTGTATGGTTTCTCTCATTATGGTCCTTAGTCAAGCACATGCACCTCTTTCTACGCATGAATGATTCAACCTTTTCCCTTTTTTTGTGCCAATGAAAAAAATATCTTCAAGTACCCAAGGACGAAGAGTCCTAGGAATTCTTATCCTAGATGATTATTGTTCACCAGCTTTGATTATTTAATTGTATTTACTTTCATCTTTAACAAAAAAAAAACGTACATATCTTCTCTCTAAGAAAAATTTCTGCTTTCTAATATTGTATGTGTGTGTGTGTGTTTTTCTTCTACCCTGTGTGGTGTATAGCTGTTTTGAGCTAGACTTTGCTCCAATTAGTCCATCCTTTGATCCATGCCTAGGCTATACAACTCACTGTCTTTCTCTATTTTGGGTTTCTTATGAACAATGAAAAAAGAAGAAGAGTGAAAAGAATGTTTTATGAGCTAATTCGAGGGAACTTGACCTCCAAACTCTATACAGAGTATAAAATTGATCAGATAGCATGAGTTTCTTCTTGATGTGCTTCCCTTATAACTGTCAATTAAGCTAAAACAAAAAGAAATAAGAAAGATAACATACCTTTCTTTTTATAGAATCAGGAAAGATAACATACTTGATACCAAAACACAAATTTATTTACAAGTTCAAAATTAAATTTGATAAGGAATTGAAGATGATCATTATTTTCCTTTGAATGATTCCAAGAAGAGAAATAGTGGCAACATGAATTTCTTTACAGATTCAAAATTAAATTTGATAAGGAATTGAAAATGATGGTTATTCACCTTTGAATGATTCAAAGAAAGAGAAATAGTGGCAACACAAATTTCTTTATAGGTTCAAAATTAAATTTGGTAAGGAATTGAAGATGATTGTTATTCGCCTTTGAATGATTCAAAGAAGAGAAATAGTGGCATAAAAATAAGAAAAAAAAAGTGAAAAAACAAATTGAGTCATTCAAAGAAGAGAAATAGTGGTGTAAAAAGAAAAAAAAAAAGTAAAAAACTTTAGAACGCCCACCGTGGGGCTCGAACCCACGACCACAAGGTTAAGAGCCTTGCGCTCTACCAACTGAGCTAGACGGGCTTCCGTTGGCATTTTCACGGGATATTGAATTATAAACATATTGTTTCTATGTTCATACAATGAATAGCTTTTTGTTCTCGTATGATGTAGGATCACTGTGATAAATGAAAGAATCTGAATTTTGTTTTTGAGCTCACATTAGACTAAGTAGAGTTAGCTACCCTACAAATTTTAGTAATTTTTGTTTGCAATTTATTGAGATAGTATAATATTGGTAATATGTCCAGTTCGTAGGCAAGGTCACTTAGACGATTACCCGCGAACCAGTCTTAGAAAGAGACCCCAAAATTTTTATTTTAGAAATGATAATTATTGAAAAAATAAAAATAAATAGGTATAGGGAGGTAGCACACTTTCTCTCCCACCTTAAGAAAAATTCTAAAATTTGGGAACAATAGAATTCCAATTCAATTCAAGTTCTAAATTATTTACTAAAGATTAAAAAAAATTTAACAAAATTATGTGAGTGTATTGAATCATCATTGACAATCAATTTATCGTAATGATTCAATACTTTAATTTTTGTAAGTCATCACCCACATGGTAGATGCGAACCTTACCCACCCAATCTCTCACACGACTACACACTAAACTTTCCTTCTCTCTCTCAACCTCAAAATCAAAATTAGAAATTAGATTTTAATTTTTCTTCACCATGTATCACCATACTCAAGATAAGTTAAAACTCTTATTTAAAAGATATAAGTTTTTTTTTTTTTAATTTCAATTTATTAATTTTTATGCTTTCTTTTTTTATATAGATATGATAGAAATTTATATAGATTTATACTTTTTATAAGTCCAGTAACAAATTTAACAAGAGATCCTATTTGCGGTTCAATTAATTTTCTATCATTTTCTATTTGTTTTTTTTAATAAGTTTTTCATATTTTGATTGATATTATCTAGTAGAAATTTATTTAAAAAAGCATACAAATAAAATAAATACTATTTACTATATCAAATTACAACATGCAAAAAATTAAAATATAGAATAATAAAATCCAATTTAAGAAATGCACTATTGCAATTTCACTTTTTTTTTTTTTGGAGAAAGAAGACCTGAAGTTTTGTTAAGATAATGGCATATCTGCCTGATAAACATCAAAACAATAGATTGGAACATCCTCCATCCAAACATTAAAACTTGTGACATGACGTGCATGTCTAGCAAGGTTATGTGCTACTTTGTTACCCTCCTTACCCACATGTTGAAAACTAATTCCATTGAGCTGCATTGCCAACTGTTGTGCCTCCTGAATCAACAAACCATAGGACGCCAGTGATGGTGATGGATCTGTTAGGGCCTTGATGACAATCACACAATCTCCTTCAAGTATTATCTTATCAAAACCCAGCTGAAGGGACAATTCAATGGCTCGGACAATTCAAGTATTGCAATTTCACTTGATAATAAAATCACACAAACAACCTCAAGTTGTCCAAAGCAAAGATGGATTTGAGTACTAATCAAATCAAGATTAACTTTATATAGAGAATCAACTACTTTATTCTTCAAGCATAAAATTTAATACCAAGTCCTAATTAGCTTAAATGGTAAAGTTTTTTGTCATCAATTAGTGTCTTAGTCTGCGTTTGTTTCAGCTTTAGGGAGCGTTTTTAGCACTTTTTACTACCAAAAATCCAAATTGCGGGTTTGGTGTAATTTTGGAAATGCGTTTTTATAAAAAGTCCAATATTGCAAAAAGCTGAGGAAGAGTATGATGATAAAGGACAATCTAGTTAAAGGATAAATTTATCCTCTTTGGGGCAGTGACAATTGACTACCTTTGGATGTGGAGAAATAAAGCAGTATATGAAGGCGTAGTCATTACTCATTAGAAGCCCACACAAATGAGTTTAGGCCATCCTCGAACATTATTCATAGAAGTGGAAGCCGGTCTAAACCAAGGCAAATTGTATCAAAATGAATTATGATGCTATAGGGGCCAAAAGATTGGATGGGGAAATTGATATTCTCCCATTCAAACGTATATGCCAACATCCATATTCAAGCAAAGGTTGGAGCTATTCTTGGTGCACTTAATTTTATTTCCAGTTTTTGATACTCTCCAGTTTGACATAGAGAGTGACTCTAAGGCTTGTATAGATGCTCTTAAAAAATGTAAATTTTAATGATCCTAAGGCTTCCTAGTATAATCAACAATGACCACAAAGATGATGGTGAAAACTACGAAATAAAAATATGATATTAGTAATTTGAGGACATAGTGGGTTAACTCACTATATGAAGATTTATAAGACTATTTATGTGTATTATTTAAATAAGTCACATTACTTATTAAAAAAATTAATGTAAATCAAACTGCATGTGGATGATTTATCTAATCATCACATAGTGGGTTGAAGGGAGATATCTCTAAACTGGTTTAGAACTAAACGTTTTAAAAATATTAACACACACTTCTCTCAATATTAGTTTTTATATATGAAGGGGCAATAATAAGATAATGAATATTCTTGAATGAAATAACTGGTAGGGACACATCATGATTAGAAACTTCTTATAAATTTTCATAATTTTAGAAGAGTACGACCCATACAACACAAGAGTACAACCCATAATATCCTCCACCTATTTTTCTAACAGTTAAAAAGCCTTCAAAAAAACAAGTAATTAAATTTTAAATTGTTTTGAAGGTCATAGTGATTCTAACATTGAATAGAATCCCTAGAGGGTAAGCCACATGGGTTCAAAGTGGAATTTGAAACTCGGCTTATTTCATTGGTACCCAGTAGGCTAGTAGAAAGCAAAATCTGTTGTCGATTTGAATGGGCTGGGGACAAAATGTAATGTGGGCTTTTGAGAAAAGGGAAGCCGGAAATGTTCCTCTATCAACTTTTTCGTTTATGTGTTGGGTCCAATGTACCCGACTATTAGTCCACGTTAATGACTTTTTCGGTCCTGACTTCTTGCTTGTGCTCCGAACATCTCGAAAGGGCTTAAAATTTCATTAAAATCCACCAATAGGAGCGAGGGTAAGTTATGTTGCATAACAATGTGTATAATTAGTTTATAACTTCATGCATATATATAAATATATTTAAAATATATACATTAAAATATATAGTATAACTCTTACTTATATAATTTAAATATTATTGATAGTCATTCTTATATTTTTTTTAATCTCTTTAAAAAGTATTGTAAAAATATTATTAGGTAGAAAATGTAAATTGTTAATATTTTTTAAAAAAGTTTATGTTCATTAATTCTAAATTTTTTGGTTTTTGTATGGTACTTTACTTTTAAGAAATCAAGTATTGGGTAATTTTTTATTTATTTTTTTTTTGTAAATTTTATATATTATTAAGTGGATTATAAATATTTAAGATAATAATTAATATTTAGATTGTGGACTGTGAAGTAATTTATTTTTATCTTTTCTTTTGTATGGTGCTTTACTTTCAAGAAATCAAGTACTGAGTAATTTTTTTTCACTTTTTTTTTCTTTTATAAATTTTATATTATGAAGTAGATTATAAATATTTAAGATAGTAATTAGTATTTAGAGTGTGGACTGTGGAGTGATTTATCTTTTTTTTTTTATTTTTTATTTTTTTGTTTGGTACTTTACTTTCAAGAAATCAAGTACTGGGTAATTTTTTTTTTCAATTTTTTTTTCTTTTGTAAAATTTCTATTATTAAGTTCATTATATATATTTAAGATAGTAATTAGTATTTAGAGTGTGGACTGTGAAGTGATTTATCTTTATTTTTTTTCTTTTTGTATGGTACTTTACATTCAAGAAATCAAGTACAAGTAATTATTTATTTATTTATTCATTTCTAGCAACTATATTTTTCAAATTCTCAACCACTATATTTTTTAAATCTCCCAAGGTTATCATTTTTGGTAACATTTTAATTTAAAATTTATCAAATCTATATAATTTGGAATGAAATTATTCATTACATTTTCCCTACAAAATTCATTATTTTTTTTGCCTAGTTTTATTTGTTAGGTTATGATTATTATTCATTAACTTATCATTATCCCTTTCTAGTTTTTCTTTTAAAAAAACCTATCAAATTTTAATTTAAGGGATTATTATTATTTATTAGAAAATATCTCAGATGATAATCCAGTAATCTTCAATAGTGCAATCTCATTTTTGTGGATTTATCATTAAAATAAAATTATACTAGTCGGTAACCCGTGCTATGCACGAGAACCTAATTATTTGTGAGGTAGATTAAAATAATTTTATAAAAAATTTAAGAAACTACACCATTGCATGATTTGCTCTTGCATGACTTTATTCGTGTTACAATTTGATGAAGAAGTCACTGCTTGAATGTGCAATGACTTACAAAAAATTTATCAAACAGTTTCAAATACTACAAAAAAATAACTCAAATTCAGATATTAAAACTTCTGAAAGACCAAAAAATATTAAAAAATCAGATGATTCATTACTTAGAAATTATTGAAACAAAACAAAATATATATAACTAAATAATAGAGAAATATAAGAGAAAGATAGGTTACATTCAAAAGAATAATTCCAATTATTGCAAGCTTTTTTATCTTGTAAAAAATGGCTAAAGAGAGTTTGGTGGTTCATGTACGAAAATTACTTTTTTAAAATACATGAAAAATCATATATATATACATATTAACAAAGTAAAGGAGAAGAAAATAATATAAGAAGAGCTTATACCTCTACTCAACTTTAAAAAAAATATTGGGGTTTGCATTGCTTTTATAGTGTTCATGATTAATCTTGTAAATTTGGAGATAAATTATCAACGTTTGAGTTTGAGTTTAAGTTGGACTTGTTAAAGAGATAGAATTTCACTCCTTACTAAGTTTGGATTAAACAAAAATAATTTTGTTTTAAAAAAATGATAATGATAAGTTTGAATTTAAGTTGAACTTGTTAGAGAGATGAGTTTCACTCATTATTAAATTTGGACTAAACAAAAATAAATTTATTTAAATAAATAACTCAAAAATTCAGATATCAAAACTTCTGAAAGACCAAAAAATATTAAAGAATCAGATGATTTATAGCTTAGAAATTATTGAAACAAAACAAAATATATATGACTAAATAATAGAGAAATATAAGAGAAAAATGAGTTACATTCAAATGAATAATTTCAATTATTGCAAGTTTTTTTATCTTGTAAAAAAGGCTAATGAGAGTTTGGTGGTTTATGTACGAAAATTACTTTTTATAAAATTACACGAAAAACCATAAAATAATTTTTTTTAATAAAGTATAGGAGAAGAAAATAACATAAGAAAAGCTTATACCTCTACTCGGTTTAAAAAAAAAAATTGGGGTTTGCATTGCTTTTATAGTGTTTATGATTAACTTTGCAAATTTGGAGATAAATTATCATTGTTTGATTTTGAGTTTAAGTTGGACTTGTTAGAGAGATAGAGTTTCACTCCTTATTAAGTTTGGATTAAACAAAAATAATTTTGTTTTAAAAAAATGATAATGATGAGTTTGAGTTTAAGTTGGACTTGTTAGAGAGATAGAGTTTTACTCTTTGTTAAGTTTGGACTAAACAAAATAATTTTATTTAAATAAAATGATAATTTTATTTAAATATTGTGTTGACGTGGAAAATTGCGAGAGCTTTAGAGACTTCGGTTTTATATATATATAGACTTATATAGACTAGTGGAAAACTATTGAAAATGAGATTTTAAAAAGAATATTTTATTTAATTTTGCTTATATTGCATATTTATTCATGGTAGTTTAAGAGATTATTTCTTTTTTTTTTTTTGGAGAAAACCAAGAGATTATTTTAAATCTTCAATGGATAGTATAGTATTTTGTGTTTCAATTTATTATTACAGTTTCTATTTTTAAAATTTTAAATGTGATTATCGTCATTGAATATAAAAGAGTGGGACTGCATGAAAGATAATTGGAATCCTAATGTTTATTTGAATTTTTGTTTAGTTGCATATTTTATATTGAGGTTAGGAATTTTTTAGATTGGAATCTTAATATGCAATCAAAGAAAAAGAAACGAAGAATTACTGAAATATTTTTACAAAAACCTATCAAAGTTATGTTTGCAAAATATTCATATGCATCATAGACAGATAAATAAATTTGTTAAACGTTGTGCTCATTTAAGATTCATTCTCAAAAGAGTTACAATATTTATTGGATAACACTCGATTTTACAATATTTAAGTTAATTGAAATCTACAATTTTAGGCTTATTATGTATGTTCAATTTTATTTTAGATTTCATATTGCAAAATCGCTACAATTTATATATTTTTAATGTTTCCTCATATTTTGAAGTATACCATGCTTTTATAGTTTTATACTTTTATACAAACTAAGTTTTTTTTTTTGTTAAATTATAATGATATGATGATTGTAGTAAATTAATTAAACTAAGATTAAATCATATCTAATACTCAATAGTTTTTCGTGTGTAATTAGTATTTAATAATAGGTACTTAGATGCTGTTTCTTATATTCTCCTCTTAAAATTCTGTCATATTGATTTTTTCTCATAAGATGAAAGTACATTTTTTAGTTAAGTAACCACATAACTGAATTTTAAGAGATAAATTTAAAAAACAACACCTAAGCTTTCTCTTGAGCAGCGGGTCCGCCGTTGCAATACAAACCCTAAATTGAACCAAACCGCCATGTTTCTAAAAAAAAAAAAAATATATATATATATATATATATATATATATATATATATATATAAAGGCCCATTAAATTACGTATAACGCTATAGGTGGGGCTAAAGAGTTTTACAAACCCTAAACAAAACCCCGCAATTCCTAAAGTGAATCAGCCATTACCTACCTTCCCAATTCCAGTGGTCAATAGGGGCGGGCGCAGGCGCAGGGGAGAAGTTGGTTCTGCTTTCCATTGGATGCCCAAAACCCTAAGAAGAAGAGAATTGGAAGCAGTGGACCCTATCCTTCTAGCCCTGAAGCCTCGCCAAGTTGTGCTGAACATGAACATGAAGAAACCCAGCACCGACCACAAGCCCCTTCTCCTACAGGCCGTTGCTCACTTCTTGGACCGCAATGGCTTCTCCAAGACCCTCAAGAAGTTCCTATCTGAAGCTCAACTCCAGGTTTTTCTATTTCTTTTAGATTCATAAAATTTTGGATATAGAGCTCAAAATCCTAGTAGGACAAGTGGAAAATGTTATTACAAAACAGGTTCATAAGACATAAACCACACATATGCCATAACTAAAACAAATAAAGTGCTGGAAAATTAGTTGTGTGACTGACCCAATTAAGTTAAGATAATTGGCCTCAATGACTTAGGTTGGATATATAAATCAATAGCAGAAGTGAAGAGGTTCATAACCTGGAAAAGTTGTCTGAGCTATTTTGTTGTTTTGATGTGATGGCCTTTGGAAAGCCCTGTATATAAATTATACTATGATGGGGGTATGGTTATAGAAATGATGGCTGTGTTTAGTTTCATATTATTTTCTTGCAGAGACTTATTTGGGGTCGGTTTGGTTAAGCATTTTGGGAGATTAAAAGAGCAATTTTTAAAAACCAAAACTCTGTTTTGCAACCACAAGTCCTCATAGCCTTTTTTACAATAACTCATTTTAAACTTAAAACATAGTTTTCCAACCACTTATACAAATGCAAACTTTTGTATTTAATTTTTTTCCCCTAAGTATTTATAATTTGTATGTACATTTATATACATGCATACAAACACACTCGCAAGTCTCAAATGTATAACTCTTTGACATGGGTCCATCTCTATATTTTAGTAGTTACTTGGCTTGACGTGCTCCATGTCCTTGTTGGCACCTTGCCTTATATATTATATGATATCTTTAATTATTCACTAATTGTTTTTGGTTATTTTCATTTCTAATTCTTTTCTCTATTTGTCCTCCATTACGAATTGTTCTCAACATTCTTGACTAGTTTTAGCATATCAAAGAAATTTGTTTTTTGATTGACTTGCACTTGATATAATGAAGTATGATTGATCCATGCAAGGGGGTTTTTTGAGCAGACCATGACATCGAGGTCCTTAATAATGTGTTTATGTGTAGTTTAGTTGTTTCTTTCCAATTGTGTTGCGTAAAATATTTTCAGTTCATTCTTGGCGAGCATATCTTTGTAGTTTGACCTGAATTCCACTTGTCAATGTTCTTATTGCAGAAAGATGTTTTGAAGTGTTCCACATTGGATTTGGAGGATATTTGCTACAAGTATATGGAGATGCGGTATGATGAGAAAATTCTTCATTCCTATATGTTTGATTATATTTAAACACACATTATATATATGCATGTTAATACAAGCATTAGTCTATAATAAAATATCATCATTATAATGCCTCTAGCAAATGTATATATGGTGGATTTCTTAGTTTTCATGATGTCAAAGGACTCACTCAGATACTTAGATTGTTTCATTCAATGTCTGGATGATATTGTTGATGATCTCCTGAATGGTATCCAATGTACAGGATGGTCTTTCTAACTGTCAGCTGCCAAATCTGCCTTTCACACTTTGTGCTTTTCCTATTGTGCCATTGTTAATTTAGACATTGAATTCCAGTTTCTATGCTCTTGTTTATTGAGTATTGTGTATTTTGCAGGAATACAGGAGTAATCAACCAAAATGTGCAAGGTAAGCCGACATTTCATCAATACATTGTTTTCAGAAATTTAATGATTTTAGTGGGAGTTATTGCCAATGGCATTAGCTCAAATGGTACCTCCTTCCCTTCTAAGAGCAAGGTGGAGGTTGATGTCGTGGGTGATCCACCGAGTGCGTGTGTAACTTACCAATAAAAAAAAAGATGTTATTGTTAGTTATCACTTTCGTCCAATTCCCCCCGACCCCTCTTCATTCTCTCTCTCTCTCTTAGTGAATGCTGGATGTACTTAAATGGAAAAATCTTGATTTAACTCATTCTAGTTCTGTTAAATATCAGATACAAAGGCAGATGACACTAGTAAAAGAGATGGAGAATGTGATTCTACTGTGCATTTGGAAACTCGAAGTAAGAAAAATAAAAAAGGTAGTGAGAGTGATAACAATGCTGTTGTCAATCAATCTGGAGCCACAGGTAAAATTCCGGATTTGAAAAACTCCAATGAGATGATAACAAATGATGCAGCCCTGGAACTAAATGTAAGATCTAAAGACAAGAAGAAAAGCAAGAAGATTTCTGATTCTCTTGGTCAAGGAACTGAACAGGTCAACACAGAAATATCAAAGGAACCTGCTGGTCATATTGTATGTGAATCACTTGCAGAGGAACCTGATATGAAAAGAAAGGAGAGAAAGAAAAAGAAAAGCAAGTTGGAATCTGGATCGGTGCCTGGAGCAATTGAAGAAAAATATAAAGAACTGGTATCTTCAGAAGAGATTGTTGTCAAATCGAAAAGTAAGAAGAAACAGAAGGATGGTTTGGTTTCTGAAAGTGTTTTTGTTGGAAATTCAAAGGATCTTGAGACAGGAGATGTAAATGGAAACAATTCTGAAAAAAATGAATTTGATGCATCACATGAGGTTGTAGCTAATGAGAGGAAAGGTTCCAAAAAACGGAAAAGATTGGCTTCGGAAGAAAATGAATCCCAGGCTCTTGACAAAAATGCAGTCGAAGAATCCGAGAGAAGTGAGCAACCTGCAAAGGTGAATGTATCCCAAGGAAGTGATAGAAGTGCTGGTAAGGCAAGTCAAGGTGAGAGTGGTCAAGTTAGTTCAAAGGATTTTCAAAAGCCATCTAGCAAAAATCTTGATGGGCAGGCAAATGGAAACACTGAGAAAAATGAGGAGAAATCTGCCTTTCATAAAAATAAGAAGCAACGTAATGGTTCAGTTGAGGTACAATTCTAACTACCTTCTTAATCAAAACTTGCACCAACTTTAAAATTAAAATCAAAATCCTTCAATTTATCAAATGCAGCCACGTATTTGATCAGTTCCCAAAATACTATCATTACATGTCTTTTGTTGTAGGTACCATCTGAGTCTAATATATGGCTTTCTCTGGTTTGCATGTGAGACTATCCATTGTATTAAATTTCTACCGTAAACAATATGCATGCACATACTTAGAGAGTCCTGTCATTTATATATGTTATAAAGTTAGGAGTTGTTGCTTGAATGATATTCTCTGTAGTTCATTAGTTCCTTTATGTGTCAGTTCAGTTATATGATATATAATAAACCAAACTAAATAAAACCTTAATCCCAATTAATTCAGGTTGATTTTATAGATTCTTTTTTTAAAACTATTTGAGGTCAGCCACTATATCGGTTTTTAATATTTTATCCGATGTACAATTGTACATTTTCACCTTCATATTTATCATATCTTTTTTAGCCACGTCTACCTATGTTGTTTTCAGCTTCTCTCATCATATGATGTAGCATTTTCATCTGAAATACCACGAATTAGAGTAAAGTTGGGACCCATCATTCTTTAAATAAGGGAATGCAATCAGTGATTCAAAATCCATTGGACAATTTAGACAAATTTTACTTTAAATATTGTGATAGATAATAAGAAGAGAATAGTGTCTTCAGAGTACTTATCCGAAAAGAAGGGGAGGGGGAGGGGGAGGGAGAAAAGAGTGTCTTCATAAACTTTTTTTTCAATATTATACAGTAAATGTTTCATTCATGGATTATTTAAGGTTAATGTTGTCTTCTCTGCATTTGAAATTGACTATCAAGTTGTAAAATATTTGTAGCAATAGCAATTTGGACTTAGTTAGCACTGACTTCATGAGAATTTTTTTTCGTATATAGGTTTTTTCAAATGAAATTCTGTAAAACCGCTATTAATATGTGATCTGCTAATTCAGCTAAGAAGCTTGGGTATGGGTACAATACGATATGGGATACAGTGATATGGAAATTCCTGAAAAATTAGGATACGATAAGGTGGGGATGTGTATTAATTAATTATTAAATATATTTTTATTTATATATATATATATATATTTATATATTGTTAAACATAGTGAAATTCATGGCCTTTAAATGATGTTTAGAATACAAACCAAGATCCAAAAGAGTAAATAAAAGATAACTAGATAATTGTTTAACATTGAAATCAATATGTAAAAAAATATAAATAAAAATCTTAATAAGTTTGGACTATCTCTTATCAAAAAGTAGTATCATCAGCGTGTCCCAAACATATCACCTTTTTATTTATTTATTTTTAAAAGGCCAGGATATGCATGCAGGAGTATCCCAGAGGTATCTGCCTATCTGGTACAGATATGTATTAGATATGGCAAAACTGAAGTATCTGTGCTTCCTAGTAATTCAGTGCTTGAGCCTTTCTAGCTTTTTTGATTTTTCAAACATGACACAATTCAGCTTGAGGGAATTGCCATATTAACTTTTCTGGGGGTGGCTTTTTGTTTACTTAACTTTGGGTGTACTTCTGGTCACATACATGCATGTACATATCAGTAAAATTCATAACATATATTTTGTGTATGAATTATTTTTATGGTTCAGTTTGGCTTTAAGGTGATCTTACTATAGAAACTAGTCAATCGGTTTTATGCAGTAATCACATGCTTTTTATGGACATATGCACTCTGATTTTGAATGCAAAAACAATTTAAGATCTATCTCCATGTTTTACAAAATTAAGCAAACAAACTACTTATTGTTATTTTTATTGGTATGTACCTCATGCGCTCCATGAGATTTGGATCACTCCCAAGGGTGGAAATTCCATTTGATAACCAATCTAATTTTCTGTATATGAGAACCTCCTTATATTTAATAGTGAGCTGTTGAAGATGTAGTTTTAAAAACTAGATTGGTTCAACTGTGATTTGGGACCTGCGCCGATCTGAGTCCACACTAACAACTTGGTTAAACGGAGGTTCAACTGTCAAAACTGTGAAGTGGAAATCGGTTTTGACCTTCTTACATGCATTGCTTTTTTTTATTAAAGGAGCAATTGGGCTAAGTAACAAACCCAAAATGTTAGACCCACACAAAAGTTAGCTGATTCATTCAATGTTCGAAATTCTTGATGGATTGTGGCATTTGTATGGAGGAATTATAACATCCTTTTTCATCCTCTTCCGACTAGCATGGCTTATCATATGGGAAAAAAAATCCAAAGGGACTTCCTTAGGGGTGTTTTGGCAGATGTGTTTAAATATTACCTTGTGAATTAGGACACATGTTGTTATCCTCTTTAGGAGGTAGGTTTGGGGATTAGGTGTTTGATTGTTTTCAATCAAGCATTGCTAGGAAAATGGCTTTGGCACCTTGGAGTGGAGACAATTTCTATAATGTAGGGTGATTGTCATGAAGTATGCGTTTTCACATGGTGGTTGGTGCACAGCTCCTGTGGGAGGGACCTATGGTGTGAGTTTTTGGAAGCATATAAGTAATGGTTGGGCTTCGTTCATGAATTTTGTGAAATATGAGATAAGAATTGGGGATAGAATTCAGTTTTGGCATGATTGTTGGTGGAGTGAGGAGCACTTCAGTTATTGGTGTCTGGATCTTTTTCAAATTGCTAGAGATAAAGAGGCTATGCTGGTTGATTGTATGACTGAACATGGAACCCAATTTTTACTTGAGCCACACATGATTGGGAATTGGAATATTTGTATTCATTTTTGGAAGATTTATACTCCATTTAGTTTTGCCAACATCAGGAGGATAGGATGACTTTGAGGTTGTCCAAGGCCAATGGCTTTAAAGTTAGCAATTATTATTGAACCTTGTGAACAAGTGTGGATTCCTCCTTCCCATAGCGAGCTACTTGAAGAGCTAAGTCTCTGCCTCGGGTTGGTTTCTTTATGTGGGTAACAGTGAAAAGCAAGCTCTTAACAATTGATATTATAAGGAGATGAGACATTACTATTCTGGATTGGTGTAGCATGTCTGCATGTGTAAGTTGGATGGCGAGACCATTAATCACTTATTTCTACATTGTTGGATGGCTAGAGAGCTATGGGGTTTTCTATGTCGTCTTTTGGGCGTGAAATTGGTGATGGATTTTCTGCTATGCTGGGCTGGCCTTCCAGTCAAGAACAGCTGGCAATTAGTACGATTCCATCTTGTTTAGTGTGGATTAATTCTCACGTTTTTGTAGATAAAAGAATCTTTGGTATTCCAGCTTAAATTGCATATAGTGGGCACTCTATTTGCATGGAATCAGGCCTTTTCGCTCTCCCCTAATTGTGGTTCTGATTTGTTGTCATTGATAGATAGCATATTTCTCTGTTGATTTTTATTTTTATTTTCCTTCTCTGTTTGAGTGTGCCATGGTATACTGCCTGTGTAAGCCTTGTCTTTTTCATTTAATGAAATCTTTACTTCTTTACTTACTAAAAAAATTCCAATGTGGCACTTTTCATGAGATTTTCTGATAGAACTACATTGAAAAAGAATGACATTGAGAATGTTTTACTCTAAGAAGCAGAGACACGGGTAAAGTTAGGGGTACTGGCACGACATGGTGACATGGCAATTTTTGTAAAAAAAGGACATGGGTGCGGCAGGACACCTCTATTAAATAATTATTAAATATATTTTTATTTTTATTTTCTATGTATTGTTAAACATTTATTTTCCATATGATGTTAAATATATATCAAATTAAGAGTAATAATAGATAAGAAAGCAAATTCAAGACTATTAAAGGATGTTAGAAATTAGAATACAAACCAAGAATAAAGATATTTATTAATTTTCAAATGCACTATTAATATTCAGAGCATGAATGCTCTCTTTGTTTTGTGAAAAGTTATTTGATTCCGCTTGTTCTCGTGTCCCAACCATGTCCTGTATTTTTTTTTAAAAAGGACATGGGTACGTATTGTATCCTCAAATGAAGTGTTCATGTTTTCTAGGTTTTACTTTAAATGAGCTACCATTTCCCTTTTGTTCTTTATAAATGATCTCCTAAGTTCAAATGAAGAAGTATCTCTAAAATACTTGGATGGATTTATTCAAATATTTCTTTAAAAGGAACCAATATATTCAACAAATTAGTACTTGCTACAAAAAAGGGTTTTGAATTGGTTTTTCACCCTGGCTGGTTGGGAGGAGTTTCATAGGATGCTGTGACAATAATAGTTCTTTTAGGACAGATTTTTAGTGCACCAAATTGTGGTTGTGATATTTTTTATATATTTTCTTTTCTTGGTTCTTTCCCCACTCACACTTTTTGATATGATTTAACTTGGTGCTGATGAGATTTTCTTTCTTAATGTTTGTATTTCATTTCTGTTGCTTATGTTGTGTGTGATGGTGAGGATGTTTCTCAAGGGGCGGAGCTTTTTCTGTGAAAATGTTGTTTTCTTAACTGCTGTAGATTGCTAGTGATATTTATGTTCTGTTGTTGCAGCCAAAGACAATTACTGCATTTCAGCGGGTAAAAGCTGATGACGTGGTTTTTACTGATGAGAGGCTTAAAGATAATTCTTACTGGGCAAAGGTGTGATATACTAATACTTTGTGTGTGTATTTTTATAGTATCCCTCTCCACACACCCTCCCCCCCCCTCCCTCTAATTTGGTCTGTATTTTCTTATGTGCGTGTAATAGATTTTTACTGTTGGTCAATTCTCTGCAGGATGGTGCAGAAAATGGCTATGGTGCTAAAGCTCAAGAAATTCTTGGGCAAGTTAGAGGAAGGTTTGTTTTGCTTTTATGGCATTTATGTCAAAATTAGTTATTTATTTTTTAATTTATTTTTTTAATTTTTAAATATGAAATATATGTCAATATTATATTAGTTGGATATATTGTTATTTTTTACATTCTGTTGTTGAGGTAAAAGCTGGCCTAAACACTATGGACTACTATTATCTTCACTGTCAATTTTTTGGGAAACAAACAGAAGCTGTTAACTCAGCGGCCAATTTTCAAAACATGATGAAAGCCGCTTCCATTATTATATGTGATGTTTCTAATTGAGTGAAGAAGATTCAGGCTGAGAGAATCGCACATGAGCATTACAATGTGAATGAGAATGCATATCTTGCACTTTTTGATACCTTAGCTTACATTGTGTTCTTCATTGTATGAGAGAAGCACCCTAACAACCTCTCTCTCTCGCTCAGGGATTTTCGGCATGAAAAGACCAAGAAGAAGCGTGGGACATACAGAGGAGGGCAGATAGACTTGCAATCCCACTCCATTAAGTTCAATTATTCGGATGACGAATGACGAAGTGTCACAAGTTCCTTCTTTTTCTTCTTCTATTTTTAATTTTTAAAATTGTGGCAAGTCTATCTAAAATTTTGTAACTTCGATTCCCTAGACGCTTTTGTGCTTTTATCTTTCCTCTTTTCTCTAAATCCATTTTTTGGTTCATTACTTGTTATAGGACAATGTATTTGTACTAAATTTTCTTAGAAAATTTTGTTGGAATTTAAAGAGAAGAAATCTAAGATTAAGAATCTTATTTCTCTTACTGTGGAGCCCTTTGATCTGTATGGGAGGGACTGTGACGTTGCCTATTGTGACTATGGTTATCTGAATTGTACCGAGCACCAATCTATCAAAGGTTCGATATACGGGTTAGTTGGTTCAACTGTTAGGACTTTTAATAATTAATTAATTTGAAAAATATGTAAATGTCAACATGCTAGAAAGTATATTGAAAAAGAGAACCAATATCTCGGAAAATAAAAGTTAAAATTTAAGAAAAACTGATCAATTACGCAATTACCAATAGTATGTCCTACTTGACACAAATAAAAAAAGAAAAATATTTCTGGAAAAAATCTTCAATAAATTTATTCCAAAATTTTGCATACGTTAGTAAAATTCATTTAATAAAGCAACCTCAAAAAAAAAATCACCTAAACATCAGAGAAAATCACCTAAGAATCTTACCATAGTAGAGTCATCAATCAAGAAGTAGCTTTACTGAGAACTAAATAGTCACATCATAGAGTCTATGGACTCTAAGCTTAGAGTTTTGATTTCAAACGTCAGAGAAAATCACTTAAGAATCTTACAATAGTAGATTCATCAATCAAGAAATAGCTTTACTGAGAACTAAATAGTCACATCATAGAGTCTATGGACTCTAAGCTTAGAGTTTTGATTTCAAACGTCAGAGAAAATCACCTAAGAATCTTACAATAGTAGATTCATCAATCAAGAAGTAGCTTTACTGAGAACTAAATAGTCACATCATAGAGTCTATGGACTCTAAGCTTAGAGTTTTGATTTCAAACGTTAGAGAAGAATACACTTGAGTTTGGGATATTTAGTTCTCAGTAAATGTAATTAAAACACCACGCAAAAATTTTCAAAAATATAATTAACAAATAATGAAGTATATCATGCAGCAACATTCCAAGGGTTATATAACAAATAAAAAAAGAAAAATATTTCTGGGAAAAATCTTCAATAAATTTATAAACAATAACAAAGATAAGAAATTCAAATCATAATACAACTACAACTCCTGCCTCTTATTTTGGAAGGAAATTTTCGTCTGAAATAAGACTGACTTGTTTATCCTAAAAAGCTATGCCCAGGGTGAATATACTTTCATTTGAGTGGTGAACTACCATCCATTTTGGTGTTGGTGCCGCCACAAAAGCCATGAACTACCTAAAAACCTGGGGAAATCAACTAGGAAGTGGTTAGAGAAACTCAACTCAGAGATTCAACATGGTGTCCCAATGGCTCCATGATGACAAGAATCTTATGAGTACCTAACGATTGTGGGAATGGAATCTATTGTTTCTCGCTCTTATAACGTTCCATGTCAGGATCTTCATTATGGGTATGGTAGAGGAAGGGACACTTGCAAATTGCAATGCAGAGGCGGATGGGGAAGGAAAACCCCTTTCCTGTAGGAGTAATACTTAATAAACTATTTGTGACAAAGAGGGAGAGAAGTAATACTTAATAAAATATTTGTGACAAAGAGGGAGAGAATGGAAACGAAGATAATGATCCGGATAAGCAAAAAGAGAGGAAAAGAAGGGAAAGCCTCAAATGACTTAACTTGTATCATAAACTAGAGATGATTAACTAATAAAATGTATCATAGAGGATTTTACCAAGGGAAGATTCAATTGACATATTTGAAAATTTTATTTTCTTATTTCTAGGACCATAATCTAAAGAATATAATTGAGTAACTTCTTCCACTAACAAATTGTGACGAACTAATTCAACTATATTATTTTAAATTTCATTTTCTTGTTTTTAGAACCCTAATCCAAAGAACACTAACAAATAATTTATGAAGGGAGAAAGAAAGAGTAATAGGAAGGAAGAGAACAATCGGATGAGTTAAAAGAGAGGAAAAAGAAGGGAATGGAAGGGTGAGCCCCATCATAGATTTTGTCCAAATTAGACAAGAGTATTTTATTTTAATGAGAATAAAATTACACTTTACGTCACCCTCATTTAATAAGAATTAAAAATGGAGATATCCTAAAACTAAACATTTATGTGATTTCTTTCTTTCTTTCTTTCATGAACTCTCAAATCAAGTGTAGCTATACTTTTTAAGTATTAATACAACAAGAACTTTCTGTCACCTGGCTTCTTTCCTATTCTTTTCATGTAGTTGAGTAAAACAATATGAGTAAGTAGTAACACAAAAAACCAGGAACCAAAATTTTTATGGCTAATCAAGTTAAAGAAGGCACTTTTAGAAGCAACTTGTTCCAGCCCCACGTTCATGTCATGAAAACTTCTTCTAAAAGATCGTCCAAAATCAAGTCCTCCAACTCATGCCCCACACATTCAGTATCAAATTTAAGATTCATCCATCCATCTCTCTTTGCTAGATCTTTGATCACAACTCGATCCACTGGCTGGTGAACCTCCGGTCTTGGGCTCATGTGCCATCTTATAAGTGACCAGACTTCTTTGAGAACTTGGTGTCCTGCTGGACCAGGACAGTAGCTGTATGACCTTTCATATATCTCCATGAGTGCCTCATTGATTAGATCAAACAAAAGCAGGTGACTACAGTTTTCACCTTTTTCATTTCCAGAACAATCAGGATCCGGGAGCAGGCAGCCTTCCACTTCCTCATACATCGAAGGATCAAGTGGCTGGTCATCAGAATGCCACGTACCAAGGGCCTCATTTCCACTGAATCCAGACAGCTTCAGTATATCTCTCACGTAATTAAAGTCAGCTTTGTCTTTTGCACCCAATTGAAGATGCGGAGTTTCATTTTCCATAAGGTTTTTCAGAAATTCTACTTTCTGAAGTTCCACTCCTCTGTCAACCACTACAGGGGTAATCATGCCAGACTCATGTTGCTGATTGACCACATTATCCAGTCCACTGGAAAGTCTGCCCTTCACTTCTTCTGAATCTGCTTTCATATAATCACCATCCATTTCAGTGATAAAGCACACAAGTTGGTGAAAGGGGCAGGTGATTTTCTTAACTCAATTTAAAGGGAACAAAGTAAAATAGCTTTATGAATGGATACAAACTGTACTTTTATATAGGAAAGTGATCAGGAAACCATCAAACACAAAAATCACTAACTTATATATGTAAAAATAATTTGGCAGCAGCAATAGGAATTTGAAGTCCGTTCCATCCAAAGGCAGGACCTTTTGCTGTACAACATGATAATGTAATTAAGAAAAAAAGCACTCAAAACGATAATTCTGAAATTCTAACTTCAATATATGCTTGTCTATAATTTAACATGATAAAACAAATATTTCACTTCTAGTAAAAAAATCATGCGTTCCTCTTTTTTTACCTAACCAATCTAAATTGAGAGAGAATACATGCACTTGGGGTAGAGATGGTCAGCAATAGAATACACACACTTGAATTGAGATGATAAATAGAGTGTTAAGGAAAAAAAATTGACAAATGGGAATACCTTCTGATGAAGGAAACTCTTCAGGGCTGGCTGTCTTCTCCTGAAAATTGGAGTCAGGCAGAGAGACCAGAGTTAGTTCTTCCAGTTTAGCAATAGGTTCCTTTGTGGGTCCATCATCCTTTTCGTTGTCATTGTGAGAAGCAATTTCTTCTGCTGTCAAGTTGTCAAAATCATCAACAATTAAACCTACTTTAGCATCTGCCTCATTGTTTGTAATTGATATTGATTCAACCTCATCTCCAATAAATGCATTAGTTTCACCAACTCCATCCAAGTTTTCTTGAGTTTTACTTTCAGCAAGAGTATGTAATTGAAACTGATTTTCTGAATCTATAGGAAGGTCTAGGCTTTTCTGTTCAACAAAACTATGATCTATGCTTTCCGTGACATCTGCAGTATTGCTAGTTATTCTTCCCGAAGAAAAAGCATCAGAAGAGTCCTCACCCTGATAGGTATAAGCTTGGAGAATAGGTAAAGAACGAACCCTTGCCAGTGGTTTGGGGGCACTTACTGAAGGACTTACTGAAGGAAAAGATGCCTCTTCTTTTCTCAATATTAGTCTTTCAGAGGTTCGGTATTTGGCTTCTCTGTTGAAACTAGTCTGATACAACTGAGAATATCTTTCCATTGTCTCTTTGAGAGATGATGTTCTTCTCATGTGGTGTGTTTGGCCCTTGCTGAGGGAAGGAGAAGAATAATAAATTCCAGGACTGTCTCTTCCTTCTCTATTCATTGCAGGGTGCTTCAATTGATGGGCAATCTCCTTCCATTCCTTAGAAAACTCACGGCCATGAGGAATTTTGTGAAGGATAGCATCCATAGTAATCCGATGCCTCTCTTTTCTGTTCTCCTTAACCAAATGCTTTATCTTCTGTCTAATATCCTTGAAACTCTTGACAACCACTTGATTCTCATGTACCTCACTCCGGGTTTTCAGAAGCTGGACTGAACCTAGAGGAGAATTATTAGCAAATTCAGCTGTATTTTTATTTGATCTCAGAATTCCATCTGCTTCATACTCAGTTTTGTACGGCATCAACTTTTTGACAAGTTCTCCCGAGTTTCTGGACTCAAGTGACTTCTGTGATTGACTATGCAACTTAACTTTTTCTGTTGCATGAGACCCAATCCCCTCTTGCATGTGTGTCAGTTTGCTAGACCCAGAACCTCTTTCGCCTGATGTGCCAGGTAAAGGGAATGACTCACAATTAGTCAATGCCATTTTTACATTTCTTGTGTCAAGGGTGTCCAGAAAATCCTTTCTCTGGAGTGACGAATCTGGAGTGAGCTCCATTGCATGTGGTAACTTCTGCACCATCATAGGCTTTGTGTTGTCCAACTTTTCCTGAAAAAGTGTGTGGTTCTCAGTTGGTTGATTCTGATTCTCATTAAGCTGGTTATGCCCCAGGAATTCTCCTGTAAACATGGTGCCACACTCTTCAAATCTTTTGTCACTGGTAACTGGATCCTCATGGGACACCAGAGGCAGCGGATCCATTGTGCTGGAAGCAGAAGAGTATTTATGTGTTCGATGAAGAGTTTTGGAATTTCCATCATATAATACTGGATCAACAAGGGGATCCAAGGCTGAAGGTTGCAAGTGATGAATGGAATCAGTTCGCTTTAAAAGTGGCCTAGCAGGACAGGATGAAGTTCGGTGATGGTGGCCCTTCTTTTTGGATATCTCCTCAGCAATCAGTGCTTTTATTCTGGTTTTAACAGAACTTTTAGGTTCTCGAGTAGACTGTATCAGTTTTTCTCCAACCTGATAAATTTCAAATCAGACCAACTTTGCTAAATTCTTTATTAAATTATTATTGTAAAGATGCTAATCAGAAATTGATACATTCTAATTTCTATATTTTAGATTCAACCTACTGTCACTAATCTAAATCAGAAGGATCACCAAGAAATTCAATGTACTGACTAGAATCCTAAATCATCAGGACCAAGAACCAAGAACCAAGAGCCAAGACCTGCCCTTCCCCCCTTTTTAAATTCTATTGGTGGTTCACATAAAAACTGTGTTCTTTAAAAAAAGAGTACAAATGCATGCTAGCAAAAATCCTTCTGCGTCGACTTACAACAGAGTTGTCCATATCAACACTATAAGACTTTTGCCTTTTGTCTTCTCTTAAGCCAGTTGTATCGTTCCCTGGGCTTCCAACTCCTACAAAGAAGAAAAAGATGTTTTTAACATATGTAACTTGGAACATGAAGTCTATATCACATATCAGTTTATCATCAAGGGGATCCTGAAGAGAGTGATAATAACAGTGATGTTTCCACCTAGGACATTTTGCATATCAAAATAATAAGAATCCAGTCCACATAATTATCTTTGGCATAATACCATCAGCTATCAGAATCAGATTCAAATTTGAACTGAAAGAAGCTTCCTATCTGATGTCTGAATCGTATATGAATAGAAGACTTATCATCTGACTTAAAGATAACATATAGATATGACACCAAATTAACATGTCTTGCTAAAGCAACTAAGAACCCACAGTAATTAGATGAAGAGAATTTTGCATAAAAAAATGTTGATTACCCACGACACGCCCACCACCACGACATTTGGGTGTAAATTTTTTCTTAATATAACCCCAGTGCTGGTACTTGATAAAATGAAGCATACTCCACACACATCCTGGATCAGTTCTATCCATCGAAAACGGAGAATGCTTTCCCATTGTTCAGAAACTCTGCCTTTCAAACTTGCTCGAGTGACAAATGACTTCAGCTACAAGCTTGTCAAACCTGCTCAAAGATAACATGAACATCAAGCAGCACTGATCACACAAACATGGAATTCCATTGTCCTGGTATAAGTATGAGTTAGATTGTGAATATTGAATTTTCACATGACAACAGCTCTAAATGATATTTGGTAAAGATTAAAAAAAAAAATTTGTAAAATTTTAAAAATGATGGATTAATTTTAAGAATGATTGAATCCATTATGAAAAAAAAAAAAAATCAGCATGGTATTATTATATTGATAAATGAAGGAATATTTCCCATAAGCTAGCAAAGAATTATACGAGTCCAAAACATGAGAGAGAAACATATAAATGAATTCAACTTGAAGAATTTAGCTAATTATCTCTGACCCAACAACCAAAAAAAAAAAAAAAATTTCAAGACTTCTCTCATTTTGGTAACCGGAGTGGTTGGGGATGAGAAGGAAGGAAGATCCAATTTAGCATTTGATTTCCATGTTTGGTTGTAGAGAAAAAAAGGTATGCAAATTATTATCCATGTTTGGAGTAACATCTTGCCAAACCCTTAGGCCTTCTTCAATTTTTATTTTTGTTTTTCATTTTAATTGCTTTACACATGAAGCACTACAAAAACCCAGAATTTTTTAATTCTTAAAAACAAAACAAAAAAGGAATAGGAAAGGAACATTATTATTACCTTTGGGGAGGAGAAATGTGTGGCTCAACAAGTTGTTGCGGTTGTGCACAGTCTTGGCCATAGCCATGGCAAGAGAGAGGGGCACAAAGAATACATTGATAAATTTTTTATTTTTTTATTGGAACAAAGAATACAACGATTAATTAACAAACCAAAGAAAGATCAAGTGTTTGTTGGTTCAAAGACACCAAAGGAGGAGATTATTCCATCCCCTATGTTTTCGGATTGGTTTTGGTTTTTGTTGTCCCTCAAATTTCTGAGCCTTAATGCCTTCTTTCTCTTTCTCTCTCTCCTTTTCTTGGCCTGTGTTCGGTTCTAAGTTCTAACATGCGCCAATCTTTTCATGTTCCCCTTCTGGTTCTAACCAACTTAACGGTATAACAATTAACACCCTCTGTTTGGTTGTGTTTTTTATTTTATATATATACTTTTTGGTATTGTTTTCTTTGAATATTGTCTTTCCTAGGTAAGTGCGGGGCCTTTCTCAAAAAAGAAGAAGCAGCTAAGTGTGGGGGCAGAGTCGCAGAGAGTTGACCCGGTACAAAAGCTAATCTACGCAGTGTTGAATTTCATTTTATTTCGGTCAAAAAATTTCCTTCTGAATAATTAAATTGTATGAATCAGAATCATCTCCTAATTCCATATTGGCTTAAGTTTTGGCATCTTCTTATCCATTTTCCTATAATAGTCTAATCGGATTTAGATCCTTTAGATTTTTTAGGGTACTCTACCAATTATATTTTCTTAAATTCTAACCATTACTTAATGATTTAATGGTCTAGATTCTGTCATGTCAGCATTCCACTAACAATATTCTTAATTGTTTTATTTGCAACATTATTTTATTATTTTAAAAATCTTATTAGTGGAATGTTGACATAACAAAATCTAGATCATTAAATCATTAAATTAAAGAGTGGTTAGGATTTAAGGAAATCTATTGGTAGAGTGCTCTAAAAAATATAGAGGATCTAAATTCAGTCCAATCTACTAAATTTTAGTGGGAAAATTCTTAGGTATTCTTAGAGTAAAAAGAAATTATGCTTATTCCTCTTACATTCGTGATTGATCCCACTATGAATTTAATGAGTATACCTCATTATAAATGTGAGAGAAGAGAGCATTATTATTAATGTTTTGAGGGTACCTAAGAATTACTTATTCTAGTGGGTATGATGATTTCAGCTTAAATGTGACTAAATCATTGTTTGGATTTATTTTATTTTATTTTAAAAAACCTATTTCTTTTTATTTTAGTCAATTTACTCACATATGGCATATTTGTAATATAATGACATTAAGAACGTACATTATTTTATTTTGAATTGATAATTTAATATGGGATAACATTATACTATGTGATGAAGACTTAAGTCTTAAGTTTAGCAAAAAAAGAAAAAACAAGACTTAAATAGATTTTAGTCTTTAGTCTTAAGTATATGTATTGTGTGTGGGTGTGTGTGTTAAGGGTGATCTTAGTCTGGTTTTTAAATAGATTTTAGGACCGGTCCAGTTTGGTCAGTCTGTTAAAAACTGGACCAATACTAATCGAAAAGAAGGACTGTTCGGTCTAGTCTAGTCGACCTCAGTTAGGTTGGGTTTGGTCTGGATTATCGATCTACATTTTTGGGTTTGTGGTTTTGGACTCAAAAATCCATATTCAAGCTAAATTTCTAATTGTAAAAGGGTTATTAAATTTTTTAAAAAACAGTCCAAACAGTTATACAGTCTTGAGCTTTAACGGTAAAAGGGCTACCTATTTAATCAATGAATTAAATCGAACAATGAAATCAGGAGCAGAATTAGAAATTTATCTTTGGGGGGCCGGTCAAGACTAAATAATCATATTGATTCACAAAAAAATATGTGTCTATTTATATATGTATGACTCACTCATCAATGCTCTAATGAATTTTTGTAAAGAGATTGGACAGAGTTAGTGTAAGACTATGAGAACATTTACACTGAGTAATGAGTTCTTTTGGAAGGGATTGGAAAGTATAATATTGGAAAATACATATTAAAAAGAGAAGCTAATAATAAAAGTGAGTAAAACTGTAAAACTTATAAAAGTTGCGGGCTTGTTGATGTGTTGGGAGGAGGAGAGATGGAGGAAAGACTGAAAAAAAGTCAGTAATTAAATAAATATGAATGAAACAAGTAGTTAAGAATAAATGGGGCAGTTAGTTTCATTTGGAGGAGCCAACTCTTACAACAATTCTGTATAACTTATTTTTTTAGCAGCTATAATAAATTTCTGAGCATTTTTGGGGGGGCATGGCCCCCATTATAAAACGTAGCTCCACCCTTGAATGAAATGACAATTGAACCAAACTAATAGTAAGCCAATTTTGAATTTTTCACGTGAAGAAGGCTTCCTTTTACAGGTTTAAAAAAAAAAAAAAAAAAAAATCAAACAGTTTAGAGCTTTGACCTGACTGACATTTTAGGCTACCGTCACATCTTTTGCATGGTACAATAAGATAATTTAGGCCATTCTTATAAGTGTCAGTAATAGTAAGAAACAGTAACATGACAACAGCCCCATTAATTTTCATATAAGCAACATGTTATAATGTATACACTAAGAGCAAGCCTGCTAGACCATCTTGCTTTACACAAAGAAAATAAGCACAAAAGGACAAGCTCTTAAAGATCGTCATCTATATACCCAATCTCACCAAAAATATGTTTACATAAACCATGGCAGCGAATTCATATCCAAATACAGTGATGGGTGGCCTAAAAGATGGGAAATAGCCAAATAGGAGTGTTGTATCTCAACTTTTTTTACATTTGTATTTCCCAATCAAGCTTCTTACACCAAATAAGCTTTCTAAGAATGGTTGGTTGAATAGTTTTTTCAACCATCAATCAGCCATCCCCGTTTGTTTTGGAGATTTGGAGCCTTGACCAAGTTTTGGAGATCTAGAGCCTTGTTCTCCTCCCTTCTAAATGGTTTCAAACATAGAGTTGTTGGATTTTTTTTTAGCTTGGGCTTCAACACCAAGTACTGTATGGACTTAGGACCTGTGGATGGTTTCAAACATCACCATAGGGTTAAGTCCAGGTGTATCATATTTTGGGTATATACATCCAACTTCTCACAACATGTGGGTCTCATATGTTGTGAGAAGCTAAGCTGTGCATTCGAAACATAATATCATTGGCCCAAAGTACCTTAGACTCTTGTACTATAATATTGGGCTTAGTTTCCAAAGTGTACACAAAAATCCTATATAGATTTCTAAATAAATGGATATTTACATGATAGAAGGTATTATCAAATTGCTCTACAAGACTACAATCCTTTGCACTCCCCGTATACTACGTGCCCCATCCAATCCGAAGATAAACTATAATTATAAGTTGCTATGGAGAGCCAACTACCTTCCTTGAAATTCTTTGATTTTCTTTGTCAAGGTGGACTAAAAAATTGTTACGAAGAGCATTTAGCCCTTTACCAAGGATGCGTATTAAGATGTAAATTGTGATTGATGTCTATACCAAAAAAAAAAAAAAAATGTTGGGATTGATGAAAATTTTGTCAGAAAACTCATTGAAAATAAACTGAAATCCTTCCTGCCCCAAATATAGAATGGGCTCCGTCCTCATATATGTCAACTCCTTCCAACAAACTGTCCCTCTCAGTTCTTGGATTTTGAAGGCTGTAAAGTGCTGGTCAATTTTTATTTATTTATTTTAGATATATATATTGAAATCTCAGTCACTCCCATACCATTCAGTACAGCTCCAGGCCCATTAGCATTTCTTTCTCTCTCTTTAGTGAACATCATCAACGCACTACAAGATTAAAGCCCTTAAAAAAGTGAAAGAAAAAAAGAGAGAGAAAGAGACACCTTAGGTCTAAATCTCATGGCCAACTCTTTTGGTTGTGAACTCTTTTCGTTCTTTCTGAGTTCCAATTAAAAAAGAGAAAAGAAGAAGAAGAAGGTATTGGCTAAAAAGAGAGAAATAAAAGGAAGGTGGTTCCCATGAGGTCATTAACTGTGACATATAGCAAAAATGAAAGATATGATTTTAAAGAGCCATGCTTTAGATGTATGCTTTATTTCATTTCAGGTTTCACCCACCAAAAAAGAAAAAAGGGAATATACTTCTTTTTCTTTTTTACATTAGGTGCTAAATAAATAAAAAAATTACATCTTGAAAATTTACACGTTTTTAGTTTCCACCTAATTTTATTTTCCTATATATCATGCATTTTTTTATGCACAATCTGTTCAATTGGTCAGGGTATTAACTAGTTGATTCTTGTTAAAAACTTATAAATTCTTAGCACTTTTTACAAGCCAAGACATTCGTACAGGTGCTCCCGATGTTTTCAGTAAATAGTTTCTTATTGAACTTATTGATAGCTTCCCCCTCCCCGAAAAAAGAGAGAAAAAGATAGGAAACAGCATATCTAAATGACAAAAATACATATTTTAATTGAAAATACAACATAGTGTATGTAGAAAGCACATTCTTCCTCTTAAGAAGGACGATTTATGGCAGCTGGATAGACTAATTTGTTAGAGAGTACAAACTAATTCTAAACAGGCTGTTCGCGCGAGGATACTATATGCAAGACGGGACTTCGAACCAAAAAGATGGATTTTGCCACAACTTAAACTAATAGAACTTTCGAAAGTACAAATAAACCGAGAACAGAGGAACAAAACAAAAAGTAACAATCCTATTCATATCACAATGAGTCACAAATATCATATTACAAGATCACAAAAGTACAGAATTAAGATTAAGTTACAAGCTCCTAAGTTAAGTTAGGATACTACTCCTAGATAATTCATGCGAGGTACAACACACTTACAAACATGAAGTTATCATTCTGTTAATCAAATATGAAATCTAGTTTGTCAAATTATGTGTCTTGTGAAAGAGTAACTAATTCCTATTTATACCCCATTATTGGTAGTTATTACATCTAGGGGCGTAGCCAGGAATTTCCACATGGGGGGCCGGATTATACATTCATATGTTAGCTGTTATTTTATAAATATATTATATATAAAATTATCAAATTAAAAAAAAAAAATATTTCTAAACTTAAATGAATATATAAAAATTATTTATTTTGCTATAAAGATGTACAAAATATTTTAATGAAGAATTTAGCATCTCCCATCAAAGTTATGCTTGAAAATGATCTTTCATCGAATAGAATCATCCATTATCATGCATCTCCTTAATCTTTAATAAAATGGTTAAAAAATTAATCTAGAAAAAAAAAAAAAAACTTTAGTATTAATATATGGCTTTCACTTCCTATATTTAACTATTCCTTTAAGCACCCAAAAAAAAAAAAAAAAAAAATCATTAGTCTTGTATGGACCAGAAAAATAGGTAGTCCAGGCCCACCTAGAGTAGTGGGTCGTGTCTTTCAACCTTAGCCCAAATCAATAGAATTTGTAAGAGGAGGGAACGAACAACAAAAGAGGGCTTTGCCTGAGGATAGCAACTAGGAAAAATAAGGTTTATATTAAGGAACAAATGGCTATCCAGCTCTCCACAAGTTTTCTTGAGGAGACTAAGTTTGTATAAAAAGTAATACTGTTTACTCTCTTCTCTCAATGTTCTTCCTTCTGATTTTTTTTTCTTCGATCCCCTTTGCAATGCTCTTCCCTTTTCTTATATACCTCTACCTCCATCACATCTCCACCATCCATTTCTACCTAACCTCCCTCCTTTTTCGACACTTGTTACCTTTCACATCTAAAAAAGATGGTGGAAGGAGTCTGCTTAGTTATGACTTACACTGTTCAGGTCACTTCCTCATCAATGTGGCTGATAAAACTGTTGTCTACCATTTAATGCGGATGCAACAGGCTACACTAGGCCAGAAGCTTCCCTACTGCCCACTGATTTCCACTCTCTTCAGATCCTAGCTTACTACTTAGAATACCGCAGAGTACCATGATTCATTTCTTCTCCTCCTCCGGCGGCTTCCTTCCTTGGGCCCGTGGCTTGTTGCATTTCCACGTCAATGCTGCGACCTTTCAACTTCATCCTTGGTCCTCGGGCTAATGCTACGACCCTTTAACTTCATCCTCAGTCCTTGGGCACCCACAAGTCTTAATCAACCATAACAAACAATTGAAAATTTAAGCAGATAAAATATATATTTTTAATACTATGTATAGCATACATATTTATTAAAATCATTATACATAACTTGAGAAGATTCTACTGTAAAAGGGAAATTTTAGAAAAATATATATCTTCTCTCTGGAACAAACCCAAATTATCTTCTACGAACAAATCACTATTGGAACAACTTATTTGGCACCAAAATTCAATCCAAAAGAAAACAAATCAATTTTGAAAAAAAAAATGATATATGATGATGATGATGAGAGAAAATTATATCCAATTTAAAAGAAAAAAATTATGATGATGATGAAGAGAAGTAAAGGGTGAAGTTTAGAGATTAAAAAGAAGAAGAAGAACAAAAAAAAAAAAAACTCACTAAAGCCCAGTACACGTTTTCAGTGAGTTTCTTTTCTTTGCCCCTCATGATCATGGGTTTTCAGTGGACTTTTAGTGTGTTGCTGCAAGGGCTATTAAGAAGAAAAACAAAGAAAGTTTGGTGTTGCATAGTGCACGTTTTCACACTTGCACACATAAATTAGACGAAAGTTAAAAAGTAAGAAACCCAAGTGACATTTAGGTGGGATTTAAACTATTTAAATGTAAAGTCCATACTTTGGGGGGGCCACTCAATATATTTTGGAGGGGCCAACTATTAAGTTTTAAGACCCCAACTAATGTTTATAGAAATATTTTGAACTTTTAGGGGGGCCATGGCCCCTCCACCCAACAATGTGCCTCTACCCCTGATTACATCATCTCTTATGTGCCCAAATAATTGCTTGCTTGCTTATGAACACTTGAATAACTGCTCGCACTATTATCCTTTTCCAATTGGCCCTGCAATCTCTTAAATTTTATGATTTGTTGAATATTGCCTCAAATTTCTAATTAGTTTTGGTTTGAGTTTCCTTGACATAGAAGCAAAGATATTTCCATGGTGTGGAAGACAACGATTCTCCTTATCATAGGAGGAAAATTATTACTTATTGATGAAGTAATGAGTATTCCTTGTCCATCAAGGAATAAAATTGAAGTTTTATAAATAGGCATTGTTGCAAAGGGTTTGGTGGTTTTTGCCCAAGATTCCTCCCACGTGGGGAGAGGTGAAAAACTTCTAGAAGAACATGGTGGGTTTCTTCGAAGAGTAGTTGGTAGATTATTTGGGGTTGAAAGATTACCCATGGTTGTGTGTTGAGAGTTTTTTGTTTTGTGAGTGTGAGAGATTTATTGGGTGTATTAAGGCTTTGGGTTTGTGAGTTAATGTTGGTGAGGTTTGTGAGTGTTGTTCGTGTGAGTAGTGGCGGCTCCAAATTTTTTTTTAAAGAGTGGTAATTATGAATCTTAAATTATATATAATCTAATAAAAATAGAATTTCATATATTGACCAAAAAAGAAAAAAAAAAAAAAGCAAATACTGAAAATCTTACAATTTTCTTCTACGAGGTTTTTTTTTTTTTTTTTTTTTTTTTTGTATAAATTTTGAAATTGTTGCATGATAGTCTCATTATCAATGCTATAGTTAGATCTCTTTCAAAATTTTAGTTCAATAAATTTTTCTTGGACTTTTCCTTTTTGTTTCCAAAGCCCTAATATAATGTGAAGAGGACCAAAGTTTTATTACAATTTTTTTTTTTTTTTCCAGAAGAAGTATGGCTACAAACTTAGTTGTAGTTTGAGGTTATAACTCTCACTAAACAAATTAATATAGCTACATATCTTGAAAATCTAATAGTTGAATTACATTTTCTTTATGTTTTTAAATACATGTTAAATTTCATGTCAATCAGATGTTATTTAGTATTTGATCCATAAATTTATCTTTTATGTATAATTTTAACTACAAAAACTCAAAATTTAAATGTTTGATTGATAACATAACTTTTGATATTTGATTTTATTGATATTTTGCAATGGATGATATGAGAAGAAAATGTAATACAACGGTAGATTTGTCAAAATTTACATTCAATAAAAAAAAAAAAAAAAATTAAGTGGAGTTGTAGCTTAATTTACAACTAAGTTTGTTACCAAATTTTGTCCAAAGTTTATTTATGTTGGGCTTAGAAAAATTTAGGATGGTCACAATTTTTTTTTTAAAGTAAAAAAATCATAAAATTTTTAAATTTTATATATAATAATTATTTTTTTCTAGGTCAGGGTGGTCCTATGATTACCTTGGCATCATTGTAGAGCCATCCCTAGTTGTGAGTGTTGATTAATGTTATTGTAATCCATATCGTTGATAGTGGATATTTTAATTGGCGTGGACGTAGGCATGGAGTTGGTTGAACCGCATTAAATGTCGTTATCTCTTGTTGATGTTTTATTTTTAATTTTTATTCGTGTGAATGCACTTTTGCTAGCCCCATACATATGTGTGCGTAAAAACACAGATTTTTGGCTCTCACGTATATATGCCATTATTTTATTTATTAGTCGAACAATGTGATAGCTACCTGCTATTAACAGGGTTTAAAGGAATACACAAAATCGTAAACTTCAATCTGAACTTGAACTTAAACTTCAAATAAATTTATATATAACAATAAAGAGGCTAGCGTCATTCATACTTTCTATGATATCACTGGAAGTTGGAACTCGTTTGGTCTTTTGTCAACCCCTTGGAGTTGAAACCCCAAATTGCCAATTTTTTTTCTTTGAAAAAACCAAAGTAAGCCCTTCTTTCATCTTTGCTCTTATTTTTATTTTTTTTTTAGCAACCAAAAGTTAATTGTATTGTTTTTTTTTCTCACAAAATTTTGGAGTATACAAACTATGTTCTCTAGAGGAGGAAAGGCCAAATTATGTTATTGAATCACAAACTTCTTGATATCAAAGATGAAACTGTAATTTACACAAGTTACAGAGAGTGCAAATAATTCTGTATGATGTAATTACTTATCTACCAAGTCCAATTTACAAGATTTAAGAATATAAAATATAATTTTCTCATTCAAAATAATTGAAGGCACGCATCAACATGATTACAATCACAACAATTTACTTTTTAATTAATTTAAAAACCTATAAATGCATAATCATTCATCTAATCCACGTTAGTCACGCATAAAACAACTAGAATCCATCCATATAGTATCCGAGGCTTGGTATTATTAATAAACCCCAGATAGCGTGTACATGGCCTGATGATGGCCAAAAGGAACACCCGGATAGCTAGTTTCTCTATGGTATCTGAGTGATGCTAGGACCACAATTTTTGCCACAATTTTGATACAACTTATTAATGTTTTGAGTGGTGGACCCATATGAACCCATCACTTTTACTACACTACTAACAAATTACTATGTGAGCAAGTTATGACAAAAGTTGTGGTCTTAGTATTTTCCCTTAAAATAATTGTAAAAAAAAAAATTATAATTACCTAAAAAAAATAATTTTAGTGGAGGGTTCGATGAGAACTGATAAAAATTTGTTACATTAATAATTTTAAAAATGTTATAAAATAGTCTATGTGGTTGTAGAATTTTTTTTTATACAAGATAAAATTTCTACTCCAGCCTAATCTAAATGTATATGTTTGTGAAGTTTCTTCCTGAAAATTTGAATTCCAGCCATTTCTTCCCACATCCTACAAGAATTTATATTTGTGAAGTGACCATCGCATTGGTGCGGTGGTAGTTGTAGAATTACCCATTCAGAATTAGTAAAAGCTTATTAACTCATTTGTTATGAAATTTATTAAAAAAATAATAAAAGGTATTGCAAATTTTACAACATTAACATTACAAAATAATCAATTAATTTTAATTTTTATTTTACTGATGAGTGACATTTTAATTTATAAATTTCACGTAAAAAATTAAAATAGTCTTAACATCGTCACTTTTTTTTTTAATTTTTTAATTTTATATTTTATGGGAACATCATCACTTATTAGGTCAGTATCATTACTCAAATCCTAATAGCACAATCATTTTTTTTTTTTTTTTGAGGAACTAATAGTTCAATCATAGAATATGTCTCTATCCAACTTTTCAAGAGTTGACATTAGATTCTTAGATTTTAAGACTCCACTATATATAATTTCTTATTCTCTGAAACAGCACGCGATAACTCTCTAGATATGAGATATCCAAAGTCAACCACAAAATTAACATTAAAATAGTTCAAAAACATTAAACAATTATCTACAAAGTACAAACACATACTTACTTACCCATAACTAAAGTCAACTCTCTCACTCTCTCCTCTTCCTCGCCCATGTCAGAGATTTCATTTCTGAGCTCTCCTTCTTCTTCATCATCATCTTCATCTTCATCTTCTCTCTCTATATCACTCAGAACGACGCAATGAACAAACACATCGAAATCTAAGTATCTAACGCTAGCTAGGTTGAGCTTAAAAGTTACAACGAGTCCAAGAAAGAGTAACATTATATAACGTACAGAGTTATCATGGGAAACAATGTAGGAAGAGAGTATTACTGTTTCGCTGGTGAAGCAGGAGAGCTCTCAAAGCGCCACAACGACGACTCTCTAGTCCAGTCTGAGCCTCTGGACGAGGTGATGGACTTCGGTCATTCCTTTTGCTACCCAAAACCCGAACACCAACCAAGGCTCTCTGGCGTCTCGGTCTCCTCAAACTCAGAGGAAGACTATTCATCCACAACGACTACGTTTCCAACAATCTCAGGAGCTTCTGTGAGTGCCAACACGTCCACGCCTTTGTCAACTTTGCCCTTGGACACGTGGGGTTCCTCTATTGGTGTGGAGCGTGCCGCATCGTTTGCTAGTACCGCGTCATTCGCTTCCACACCTCTGCAACCAGTGCCTCGGTGCTCCACTAGTGAGACGGGTTCGGCTTCGAGTTCGGGTCCTGGAGAGAGAGGGTTCAAGTCGGGACCAATGGAAAGTTTCGTTTCTGGGCCTTTGAATTCGGATCCTATAGAGAAAGGACATGAAAAAAAGGTACAACAACTAAATAATGGTAAAGTGAAGTCTAGTAAACGTTTCATTTTTGATTTTAAGGAAGCAATATCCAGGATGTTTCGAACTAAGAAATTGGTTAAAAGAGGTAGTGTTGTTGGAGTTAAGGAACCGAATTTGGATAAGATGAATGGGAATGTGAGTGTGACTATTGGTGATGTGAGTGGTTGTGGACATGTGTGTACGAAATATAATGATGGTCATCATGAGGTTAGTCCAGATTTTATGGAAAGAGAGAATCTTCAATGGGCGCAAGGAAAGGCAGGGGAGGATCGAGTTCAGGTTGTGATTTCTGAGGAACGTGGTTGGCTCTTTGTGGGAATTTATGATGGGTTTAATGGTCCTGATGCACCTGAATTTTTGATTACTAATCTTTATTCTGCTGTGCATAATGAGCTTGAGGGGTTGCTTTGGAATAAGAAGGTTGAGTCCACAGATGCAGAAGGTGATCAATCCCAAACGAGGAATTCTGATAAGGATAATGACATTATAGGAAGCGACGAATTGGATTTAGATATGGATTCTAATATAAAGAGAGAGCAGGGGAATAGTCGTTCTAAAGGTAGGAGTGGAAGGGTGGGCAGCTTTGATTTTGAACTTGATGATGGGGAAATTACAGAGCTTGATAGGAAGTTAAAGAAACAGTCAAATCCAGATGGGTTAGCTGGAGGTAATCATTCAGAGGTGTTGAAGGCTCTCTCTGAGGCTTTAAGGAAGACAGAGGATGCTTATTTGGAGAGAGCAGATGAGATGGTGAGCAACAATCCTGAGTTAGCTCTGATGGGTTCATGTGTTCTGGTAATGTTGATGAAGGGTGAAGATGTTTACTTGATGAATGTGGGGGATAGTAGGGCTGTGTTAGCTCAGGAGGATGAACTTGATCGAGGGCCAAGGAAAATGCACCAGGACTTGAAACGGATGAATGAGGAAATTTTAAGCAATCAGTATATATTGGGTGGTGTCGGATTTGGGAAAATAATAAATTCAATTTCCATTCAGCTCACTACGGATCACAGCACAGATGAGGAAGAGGTAATTTAGTTGTCTGCCAGTAATATGATCCTCTCTTATTATGATTACACTATAGTGTTCGTACTCTCTCTATTTGATTATAGGATTTTTTCATGACTGAGAGGCCTTTTTGGTTTTCAGGAAGTTCAAAGAATCAGAAATGACCATCCTGATGATGCTTCTGCCGTTATAAATGATCGGGTGAAAGGTTATTTGAAGGTCACTCGGGCTTTTGGGGCTGGCTTTCTCAAACAGGTATTCTAATTTCTAAGCTTACATATTTGTGAAGGGATTACCTCAACAAGCATGCGAAATACATATATTTTAGCAGCTTAGTATCTAAAAACTTAAATATTTTTTTGATCATCAAAATTATAAGCAAATACCATTTACATTAGAAATATGCTAATCAAATGTACCTGGTTTCTAATTTGGGGATTTTTGGATAAGAACTCAATTCGAAGCTGTGCCAGTCAAAAGATGGTGACTTCTATATACTGAGCTTAGAAGCCTCTTCAATTAGCATAAATTTATTCAATTATGGGTAGTTCTGAGTCAGAAATGTGAATGATCTGCAAAGGTCTTATATATTCAATTCTATCTTCACATATTTGTGTAATAGTAGGATCTAGCTTTGGTTTTGATGATCACAAATTCCTCTGGTTTCTTTGCAGCCCAAGTGGAATGATGCACTCTTGGAGATGTTCAGAATCGACTATATTGGCACCTCCCCTTACATTACATGTTGCCCTTCACTCTACCATTATAGACTTGGTCCAAAGGACAGATTCTTGATACTATCCTCTGATGGACTTTACCAATACTTCACCAATGAAGAAGCTGTTGCTCAGGTTGAATCCTTCATTGCTTCATTTCCAGATGGAGATCCTGCACAACATCTCATTGAAGTAGTATTGTTTCGAGCAGCAAAGAAAGCTGGTAAGGCCTTTTGTGTGCGTGTGTGTGTGTGTGTGAACAAGAAATGAAAAAAAGACAGGAAAGAATGATGAGAGAAACTGACTCCAATGAGCTTGGGATATTGCAGGTATAGACTTCCATGAGTTGCTTGATATTCCACAAGGGGAACGACGTCGATACCATGACGATGTTTCTGTCATCGTTGTTTCATTAGAGGGACGAATATGGCAATATGGCGTTCCTTTGTATAAATAGAGACATTGAAAGATACAAGAAACAAATACACTTTTTGTAAAGATTATTGGCAGAGAGAGTTATGCCTGAATTACTGGTATTTTTTTTTATTTTATTTTTCTATCTCCATTTTCGCCATGACGATCATGAAGAAGTGGCCAGGATTGTATAAAGTTGATCTCATTGAGCAAAAAAAATGTGAAACTGCTTCCTATTTTTCCCTTGGTTATTGATAGATCAAAATGAAAATGACATTCTATATAAAGTTTCCATTTTCCTAGAAACGTACGGTATCCCTAAATTGGATGTGATGATTTAAAATCAAGGAATTCCATGAATCTTTATTAGTATAAATTGCTTGATATAAATTTAACAACTCATGATGATTTGAGTTTCATAGATTTCGTTCACACAGTGATATTTGGATTTGAAATGACATTTTAGAGCATTCAAACAAAGGAGGTAAAAGAGCTAAAAAGCTATTTTATACCTCCAAACACTAAAAACCACCCAACATCAATGGTGTTATAGCTAAAACATTTTGCATACATGCTATAGTAATTTGCTACTTGTAGAAACTTATTGTAGCTTGTTGTTATCAATTTTTTACTTTGTCTTCTCTCTCCTTCACATAATCTCTCTCTCTCTCTCTCTCTCTCTCTCTCTCTCTCTCTCTTGTCCTAACTCTTTGATTCTCTCACTCACTCTCCTTTCTCTCAATCACTCACTCTCTTTCCTCCTTTGAAACCCCCAAGCTGATTCACCCTAACCCAGCTTGAGCTCCTCCAATGATCTCTCGGTTTTATCAAATTTTTCTTCGCTTCACCATCAATGGTAGATCATCGAGGGCTTCAAGGTTTAGACCTCGTAGTAGAGTCATGAGTGGTTATTGGAGTGAGAGCTTTCAATTTTGGCTTATGTCGATGCATTGGTTGGTGTGGTTGTCATTGATGAGATTCATCCTAATCAGGTTCTTTCTTTGTTCCTTGACAGTAGAAAGTCGTGGATTTCGCAGAAATTATTAGGTATTTTTGATGGTAATGATAGTATGCTAGTTGTGATGTTGTGGTTTCAGTGTTTTGTGAGGTTTTGAGTTTAATTCAGATTAGTATTGGCCAAGTTGGTGAGTTTTTTCTACATTTTTTGAATGATATGCCTTTGTTTTATAAAGTGGTGTTGAGTTCGCATGAGATTGACAACGAGTGTGGTTGGGTTTTAGTGGGTTTGTGATTGGATTTTGGGTGGTAGGGGTTCTGATTTGTAGGGGTTGTGGCTCTTATGGGAGGTAGTGATGGTGGTTTTGGGTGGTTATTTTGTTTTGGGTTTGGCGGGTTGTAATTTGGAGGGATTGTGATGGTTGGGTGTTGCAATTGTGGGTGGTGGTGGTTGTGTGGTGGTTTCCGTGGCCGTAGCAATGGTTGTGGTTGTGGCGGTGGTGGTTGTTTATTTTGTTGGATATATTATTTTATTGTGTTGTTATATTATTTTAATGTGTTGTTGCTAAAATAAAATCATTGATGTTGGGTGTTTTGTAAAGTAAAGTGGTAAAATAGATAAAGCAGGTTTTTGAGGTGTCAAAAGTTAAAATTTGTAGCTCCTTTGATGTGAATGCTCTTAGAGCATTTGTATTAGCTCGTGCAAAAATTTATGTCTATTTTAGCATAAGAACCTACCTTTTCTATTATATATACTCACTTTTCAAAATACCCCACATCAGATTATCTATTTTACACTACATTTAACAACCACCATTCACTCTTCTTCATCCTCAAGATATGTTAAAGAAAGAATAAACAACTAAATGCAAAATGAATATTATCAGTGTAAATTTACATGGTTACTGTAGTAAACTTGTAAATTTACACAATTATATACGGACTGATGTGGGTCATTTTTAGGAAAAATTGTGTAAATTTTGTACAATTTTCTATTATAAATGGACTGGTGTGAATGCTCTTACACACTAATAATAACTTCAAATCTATATGGAGTTTAAATAATAACTTAGTGGTAATGACATTATTATTAACTAGTTTGTATAAATATAATAAAATAATTTATGGTTCTATCATTATTATTAATTAGTTGCTAACCCGAGCAATGCATGAGAAAGCTATTGAATATGACTTATTATTTAATATGAATGTTTTGCAAATATAACTCTTCTAACCTCTTTGGTTACACATTAGGATTCCAATCTTAAAAATTCAATATGAAATATGAAATTACTAATGTTCTTTTTGTTTTAGCATTAACATTTTCTAGGAAAATATCAATCAAACAAAAAATTAAATAAAAGTTAGTATTCAATTATCTAATAAATGTTGCAATGTTAAAATATCAATTTGTATTGTTTTTTAGAAATTTTTGTGATGATAGCATTACAAGTGAAGACAGTAGGCCTTGTATTCAAAACAATGTTGTGAATACCATTCCAGTATGTCTATTAGAAAGGAATATTTCGGTACAGGTTTATTTCGGCATACTGTTTCTGAATTACTATTATATATATATCAATAAAAAATTATATTACTTATGACTATTATTAAGTCAAATGATATAATTTAATGAATTTTATTTATTACAATGTTTCAAAAAAAAAAAATCATAATAAAGTGATCAGAATGATGGTTATTGAGGAAAAAATAATTCACATTTGGGTTTTCTTGTAAATATTCAAATATATTTGTATATTTATAATTTTATACATCGTGAAGCTTCTCCACTCCTAAGTCCAGCCACTTACCCACGTGATACCACATTCCAATGCGTTTGGCTTTTTATATTTCCAAGTCTCATTTAGAGTTTGTTTGAGATGTGATAAAAAGTTAAGTTATTTTGAGTTTTTAAATTCTTTTTGGTGCTATTCATGGGTCTTATTGCATTTTTTGGTATTATTCATGGGTTTTATTGTACAATTTAGCTAGCTTTTAACCTTTTTTTTTTTTTTTTTTTTTTACACCTTCAATAAAAAGTTTTCAGTTTCAGCTAAATAAGCTATTTTCAAATGGACCCTTAGTCATCTCACTATACTAGTTTGAAAACTTAACAAACTTACAAAGTTCAGATGCAAGCCTTGAAGAACCAATTTTTTTTAATGTTTGATCATTGATGTGAGGAAAAATAAACGCGGAACAAAATTAAGAACAATAATTCGAAAACGCAGAGTGTCTTGCCACTACTATTGAAACATCAAGGTAAAGTTGAGGAAGGAGGAGACGATAGAGTCTGTGTTTGGAAGAGTTGAGCTTTTTTTTATGGTCCTGATGATAGCTCTTTATCATCAGACCAAGATGCCAATTGGTTTTTGGTGTAGGCGGGGATTAAACCTCAGATTTCTTATTCAACCATCAGAGATTTTACCAGTTGAGTTAACTAGAACCCACGATATGCCTTGAGTTAAACCATAATTTAGAGCTGAATATTTTAATATAGAAATAGGAGATAGATAAATACAACATATATACTGTTGGAGTTTGAGCACATAGGAAGAACCAAATAATCGCCTATGTGGGCGGCCCATAGTTTTAGAGTTTTGGTGTTTATATTATATAATAATAGCATTCACATCAGTGTAGCTATTTTAATATTTCAGCAAATATGTAGCTAAAGGCTCAAAAAAACTCACGCATCAATCTCAGTATTTTAACCCACAATTTTAACGTAGGGTTGTTTCCTTGCCAGACCTAGCGATTCTTTTCACTCGCTACACAATTAAAAAAAAAAAAATCAAACCCTGTTTTTATTTTTCTCTCCCTTTCTTTCTCTCTCTTCACTCACTCTCCACCTCATTTTACATTAATTGCTCCCTAATTTTACACAAAAGCCTAATTTTGCACAAACTCTCATCTGACTTTCTTTAGTCCACTTCCGGCTTTAGGATTATTTTCTAGAGGTCAATAAAAAGCATAAATTCTACAAAATATAAAATAAAAGAGAATCTAAATATATATATCACAAAAAAAAAAAAAAAAGAAAAAAAGAAAAACCCAAATATATGAAGTTTTACAATTGCCTTTTTCATATTTTGAAATCATTGCATGATATCTTTATTATCAACCCTACAAGTTACATCTCTTTCAATATATACAACCAAGTAATCATTGATCTACTCATCTCCCATTTGTTTGACTTATTTCAAATTTGTTAAGATCTAAATTTGCTTTGTTGTTGAGTTGATTAAATTTTTTTTTTCTTTCCAAATTTTAGATCAAATTGGTTTTTTGTTGGCTTCTTTTTGCATTTGAAAATGCCAAGATATTGTTAAGAAGATCATATTCAAACTTATTTCCGCTGGGTTTAAAAAAAATTTAATTATAATTTTAGGGGATCAAAGAAAAATATTATATATAAATTTTTTTTCCCAGTTCAGGAGGTTCTAGGCTTCAAGTGGAACCAGCCCTGCTCTAGTCTCAGGTTACATCATCAAAACCCTAAGTTTTGGCCTATAAGTATAAACATCACTACCCTTTAACATTGTGTGTAAACACTACATTTAAATTAAAAACTAAAATTGCTCTAGGCTTTCTTAGCTGTTGAACCTTTTCTTTTTAGGTACAATATTCCTAACCGTTGACCCTGTCCTTTAAATTTAAACCATTATCAGAGGTGACCGAAGATTCATAATTTTTCTTTATGCAATATGTATATCAACATCATACCAGACTGGGAAAATCAAGCTTTAGAATCGTACTTATTTGGGATTAGAATGGTTGGTGTGATCTCAATGGTGGTCAGTTCTCCTTAACGACTTACAGTTGTCTAGTGCATCTCTTAATTTGTTACCAAATCTACTACAAAATATCAAACCAACTAGATTTTCATATAGAGTTCTTAGCAATACAAAACAAAGCGTCAATCAGCTTTATTATTGAGATAATTTTTTAGGTTCCCCTAAGTGGGGTTCGCGTGGAACATGCATGGTTGATGATCCATCAAAGTTCTGTCGTTATATGTTTGGGAATTTGAGTCTGACACACTATGCGTAAGGCTGCTAGAGAGAGGTTTCGAGTTCCATAATCTTTAAGTTAAGAAATGCAACGTAAGACAGTGCAGTTGGGGATAAATGAGTAGTCTAATGAATCCCGCAATGTCTTTGAGACAGTTATTATTTAAAGGGAAAAGTACTTAATAGATGACCTAAGGACATTGATTTAAGAAAATTTGTACAAATTTTTTATGGGGAAATAAAAAACAATTAATTTTTTTAATGATTTTTTATATTTTTCATAAAAGTAGTGTCAAATTTCGTAACTCAATTTATCAACAATTGCTCTAAAGGGTACCGTTAAGTTGTTAACAAGATCTTTATTTAAAATTCAATACCCATGCGTTTCATGTTTGAAAGTTAAGAGTTAGAGACGTTTTGGAAAAGATATATATTCAACCATTGTTTTTATATGACTTTTTATATTTTTCATAAAAGTACTTTCAAAGTTTTTAAAAATAATTTATTAATAATTGTCTTAAAGATACTGTTAACAAGATTCTTATTTAAAACTCAATACCCAAAACATTTCATGTTTGAAAGTAGAGAGTTAGAAACATTTTGGACAAGATATATATTCAGCCACTGTGACAATGTCTGATTTTCAAACAAATATCTAGATATTTTTAAACCATGTAACAATACAAACAAATGATTAAGACTGGAAAATAACAAAATGTTGAGTCTCAAATGAGTTCTTAGGGGACAATATAAATGGTAGTTGAAATGAAAAAAAAAAAAAAAAATACTGGTTTGTTTATAGTTTATAGTTAGTTAATAAAGAAAATTAAAAAATTGGCATGAATTAGTAAAAGGAGTTGAAAATACTACTGAAGTGATAAATAAAACTCAAAAGATTGGTTTCATTGACTTCACTCCCTATAAAACTAATAAAACATCTGACATAAAGTAAAAAAAATTGACATAAAACAATTCCTTAACATGCACCTTATGGTGCCAATTAACATTGCCCTATTAATAATAGATGATAAAGTAATAACATGGTGAGAGCTCGGGAATCAATATAAACCAATAAAATATGTAAACATAATTCCCGTGCCATGTGATTGATTGTAAGTAGTAAACAAAAATTAATGGGTTCATGTGTTAGTGATAAACAACTATTCACAGTATATCATGTCAATTGTGAAAAAAGTTGTCTAATTTTTTTTTTTAATAAAAGTAAAAAAAATTGTAATTATAAAAGAACTCAAATAAATTTCTAAGCTAATTATTCTGAAAAATATTATAGAAATTATCGTGTTACTTAATTATAGTATAAAAAATATTATAGAAATTATTGTGTTTTTAGTTTTACTTTTATTCATAATAATATTCAACAAAATTATAAGGAATATAAAAAAGAAAGCAATGAAAATAAATTTTAAAAAAATCAAAATAAAGCAAATAGTACTTGGGAAGAGTTTAAACCAACGAGCACTAGGGTGTGGATAGAGCCGGTTAGCTATGGGGCATAAATAGAGCACTGTTGCATAGTTTGGTGACCTAGGGATGAGGATGAGGGGCCCACGGCACAAACAAAGCTTCAATCTTTCACTTGTGACCTGTGTACAAAAGAAAAAGGAGAGAGAGAGAGAGAGAGAGGTGCAGCACATTAACAAAATTTTTGACTTTTTAATTTTTCTACCGTACCAGTAAAGCCCTATATGTTTGGGATGAAAATTATAATTTTTTTTGCCCTTTTTTTGTTGAGGTAATTATTAAAATACTTATGTGTTCATTTTAAATGTACTGAATATTTAATTATTATAATTTGTTGATATATATATTTATAGATTGTATTTTGTTTAAATAAAAATTATATTTATTTTTAGACTTTCTTAAATATATATGTATATTATCAGTTATGGGGGCCAAAATAATAAGGTTATTTAAAAATTTTCAAATTGTTTAAGTCATTTTCCAAAAAAAAAAAAATAATTTTTTTTTGAAAATTTTGGGGGAGCCCAAGCTCCCCTTGGTCTTCAAGTGGCTATGCCATTGAAGCTAAGAGTTAGAGACGTTTTGGACAAGATATATATTCAACCATTTTTTTTTCTTGTATGACTTTTTATATTTTTAATAAAAGCAGTTTCAAAATTTTTAAATAATTTATTAATAATGCATTGCTATTTTATTGAGGATGTTAATTTATTCTGAGTTTTGGATGAGAGTTTGGGAAAATTATTGTGTATTCCCGGAGTACCATAAATGCGTACTTTCTCCTCTCACATGAATGGTGGGTTCCACTAATTAAATTCATGGTAGGGCCCACCATTCATGTGAGAGGAGGGAGTACGCATTTATGGTACTCCGAGAATACCTAATAATTTTCCGAGAGTTTGAGGAATTATAAGTCCTGTCAACCAACCAAACTATATTGGGAATCCATTTTCCATGACTTTCGATCAGAAGTAAAAGAGGATATTTCTTTTACCAAAAAAGGATTGGATGTTGGGAACTCCATTTCCCCGCAATATGCCATGTGTTTGAACTTTGAACAATTTTTATTTATTTATTTATTTGGGCACAATCTTGGAATAAGACTTGGGTGTGTACACATTGGGATGCTTCAATTGTGAGGACTTCTTCTTTTCTTTTCTTTTTAAATGGAGGTAATCTTTGATTGAAACCAATCCACTTATTTTAATCATTTTATTTATCTATATTTATATAAAGTTGAGTATAAATTACGTCTAATATAACTTAAACAATATTACACTATATATTTTGTTATTGAATGTGAGTTTTGAAAAATTCATCGTTGGATTAATTTTTTTTTTCTTACATTCAACATCCTTACAACATTTCAATTTAATATGAGATCGATAGTTATCTTATCCATAAAGTGTTTAAATTTTAAAATTATATAAAAGATAAATTAATGAATTGAATAGAAAAGAACATCTTATTGACATAAAATTCAATTGTAAATCTTCAAAATACTAATCAATAAAAAATTTTGAATGTTACACTAGGTGTGACTTGATCTATCACATTTACATATAATATAAATTAAAAGTCTTTAACTCTTTTGTTGACTTCTTCCACAATTAGCATCATTATTCTAAGATAGGTGTGAATAAAATTTGGTTTTTAGAGTTATAAACAATATTAAACTATGATAGTTTTTAGAGTTACAGCTCAAATTCTATTTGGATAAATTTTGGAGAAAACAACCTAAAACTAAACAAATTTTGATTAAATTATGTTTGATTTTCTCTAACTAATTAAACAATTTATAGTTAAATTAGTTACATTCTTTTTCTACAAATTTTCTAATTAGAATCTTTATTTATTAATACACATTAAAAGATTTTGAATAATAATAATAATAATAATAATTTTTTTTTTGACTTTTTGTTGATTTTTTCTAATCTTACCACATAAGTTTGTGAAAACCCATATCTTTCCACAACATTACTCTAATATATATATATATTTAATTTGATTTTTAAAGTTACAAATAGTTTTAAAATATATTTTTTAAACTAATTAGAACGCGCACCATCTTTTTGATAAAACAACCCAATTGCTAAACTATTAAATTAGGTGCAATCTTCTATAAACAAATCTTAAATAAATTAGCATGTTCTTTTCTATAGATTATCTAATTTGACTTTTTATTTTTATTGATGTTTATTAATTTAATATGTATCACATATAAATTGTGTTTTGGTCAAACCTTTCTATGCATTGGGTGAATTAAAGACTAGTATATTATAAAATAAAAGCATTTAATTTTTTGTTAACATGTTCTAAAGTTGTTACGTAACTTTTGAAAGCCCACATTTTTTCACGTTATTATTCTAATATATATTTTTTAATTTGATTTTTAAAGTTACAAATAATGTTATATTATGTTAGTCTAAAATAATTAGAATTCACCATATTTTTAGATAAAACAACCCAAAACCAAGCAATTCTTATCAAATTAAGTTTGATATTCTCTAAACAAAATTATATAATATATTAGATATGATTCTTTTTTACAAAGTCTCTGATTATGCTAATTAAATATATAGTGTTGATGAGGAGGGACGTATCTATCATGTTTATAAAACATTGAGGGTGGGAGTGTCATTTCCCAAAACGTTTTGGGGGAGTGTCATCCCTTGAAACCTCAAAGGAGTTTAATACAATTTACCCAAAATTTTTGTGTTGAACCTTCTTGTACATTACACAAAATAACAACTAGCTATTACAAAAATAATCAAACCAAATCAACCCACAAGATAAATCATTTTTCATTACTTTACTTCTACTAATGTTATGTTAGGTCTTCCTCTACATTTTTTAATTCCCTCAACTTGAATTAACTCTCTCTTATTGGAGAAAAGTCAACTTGTGAAAAATCAATACATTCCCTTTGAGATAATCGAGTTAATTAGGTTGACAGGTAGAATGCACACCCCTAAATAAGGAGGTGGTATTATGTGTAACCATTATATGCATCCCTCTTATATGGTGATGGATCCCACACTTGTGAGTTACCCTTATGTGAGAAGATGTTGCATGTAACTATTACGCAAAATAATAAATGCTAAATAAGGGTGTGTTTGGATTCCGTTTATTTTGTTGAAACAGAAAAATTATTGTTGGAAGTACTATAGATAAAGGTAAAAATTAGTTGAAATAGTATAGTGGGACTTATGAATAGTGCCAAAAAGTGTAATAGGGCTCATGAATAGTAGCTAAAATAAGGTAAATAGTGAAATAATTTTCATTTTTTCATCTATACCCAAATGCACACTAAGACCTAAGAGAAGGAAGAATAATCAACTGGATGTTTGATCAATGGAAATTTTTTTACTTGAGGCTACTATTTGACTTGAGCTTGGTGGAAAATGTATTCTTAATAGTGTGTTAATGGTTTGAGGCTTCGGTAATTCCTCAATTAAGACTCTAAGAGGACTTTCTTTTTTTACGAACTCAACTAAGAGGACTTAAACCAAGGATTGATCATGTAAACAAGATTCAAGAGCAATGAAATTAATGGTAACTAAGTATGAAATTTAAACAACATAATTGATGACATAGATCGAGGCTAAACTAAATTGATCGATGCTAAATTGAATTAGTAGTACAACTAGAGGCATAAGTAAATTACCAAACCAAAAGTTAAAAAGAAATTAAGGCATTGAATCTAATCTCACTTGCATTAGCATGACAAAAAAAACTATAATCAATGCTTAATTTAAACTAAAGGGGAGATTATGTGTGTTTCAGTTAGCTTAACTAGTAAAGTCTCTAAAGGTTGAATAAGAGATCTAGGGTTCATATAATCCCCGGCTTACAACAAAAACCAATTGGTGTCTTGGTCTAATGATAAAAAGTTATTATCAAAAGCGGATGTTATAGATTGAAATTCTTTCAAAAAAACTAAAGGGGAGATTTTAAGGATAAATAAGCAAAATTTGAGCATGTTGTTGTTGTCTTTTATCCTCAAGTGAGAATTGTATTTATATTTGAGGCTTGATTATTGTTAATAGTTGCCATAGGACACGTTACTCTTGCATCAATCTTGTAAGACATGTACATATGTCTCGATGTATCGTTGCTCATTCCTTTATTTTTAGAGCAATTACCTAATTGGATTTTGATTTTTAACTCCTATTTTTTTTTCTTGGTTATTTTGATGATTATTAAGTCATTACCACTTGGCACAGGACATGAGTTACTCTAAAATTGATCTTCTAAGACACACGTCTCAATGGATCTTCACTCACTCGGTCATTCCTTTATTTTGGGAGTAATTACCTAACTGGATTTTTCTGTTATGTCTTGGCTATTTTTATCCCTATTAACAGTTGCCAAAAGCTACTCTAGCATCAATCTTCTAAGACTTGTTTTGATGGGGCAAAGCTTGTGCCAATACCAGATTCATTGCAATGGTAACATGTGTCCATTTTTGGCTGTGTTATATTATGTCTTCTTCTTCTTTTTATTTATTTTTTATTTTTATTTTTTATTTTTATTTTTTATTTTTTCAAAAAGTTATTGCCCCACTGGGGGCATATTTAGGCTCCAAAAGCTTACCAAACACAGATAGTTTCAACTTTTAGCAAATTTTAATATTTTATAACCAAATGGGATAACATGCAAAAAAAAAGAAAAAACAGAAGCTTGTTCAAGGGTGTTTGGTACATGCATTTAAAAACTGAAAATTGTTATTTAAAAACATGTATGAAAATACGCATGGGTGAAAAAATGTGTGAAAATACGTGTAATATTGTTTAAAAACTGAAAATTATTGTTTGAAAACATGTTTCACACACCCTAACAACAAAATAAGAGTATAAAAGTATGGTATCAATGGGTTGAAATTGAATTTAACCTTGGTGGGCTATAACAAACAAAAGTTAAAATAAAGGAAACCACAGCTACAGCTCAATTTTAATCTCTCTCTCTCTCTCTCTCTCTCTCTCTCTCTCTCTCTCTCTCTCTCTCTCTCTCTCTCTCTCTCTCTCTCTCTCTCTATATATATATATATATATATATGTATACATATACATATACACAGTACCACTACTTTGTTGAGTAATTTTGGGTGAGTTTGGTTTAGTTTTTTGTAAAAGTGCATAATGAAAAAGTGGAGTTTTCAAAAAATGCATAATTGAAAAAGTGCATTTTCAAAAAACTGAGTGTTTGGTAAAAACTGTTAAAAAGTGCTTTTTGAAAAAACTGAGTGTTTGGCTAGCACTTATAAAAGTGGTAGTTTGAGGGATAAATTACCAAAAAAGACAATGTATATATAAGAGCATCTCCAGTAGGTTAGACAAATTTTTGTGCTGTTTGGACAATCAACAGTGACATTTATCTTTTGCCTATTCACTTTTTTAATTTTTATTTTGTAATCAAATTTATTCTTTTTTAATTTAATATTTTCTCTTTCTATTCATTCTCAACAATTATATTTTTCAACAAAAAGTGTTACATCCACAATATTTTTTCAATACTTTCACAAGAATTATAACAAAATCTTATATGAAAAGTTGTTACTAGTTATAATTTGAACTTATTACTGAAATTATATTTTTACTCATCAATATTAGCTAAATATTGTGAAAATATTGTGGTAATATTTTTAAATTGTGATTTCTAATTCTTTGCCTTTTTTTTCCTCCATACGTTTCCTTTTTTTTTTTTTTTTCTCTTGTATTTTGTCCACCACACACGTATACATTATTTTGTCCACATCCTCTCCTTTTTCTTTTTCTTTACTTCCACAGCTCCACTTTCCAGAAGCTCCTTATTCTTTCATTCTTTCCTCTTTTATTTTTCCTTTACTTCCACTTGATGATTCCAGAAGCTCTCCGACTCTCTCAATTTCTTCTCTATAAATATATATATATATATATATTTTTTTTTTTTTTCCAGAAGCTCTCCACAAACCACTACTAACGCTATATACTTCCGCTTCTTGACTTATATGAAGCAAATTACTCGCGGACCTGAACTGAACATTGGGAAGCCTCACGACCTTGAAGTCATTGGATACAGAATCGAATCCGAACCCAACACTATGGGTTCGGTCTTTCTTCGTCTTCCTCTTCTTCTTCTTTCTTTTTGTCTTTCTGCGTGTTTATGGTTGTTTGGCCGTGGGTTTGGCCGTGGGTTTATGCTATTTGATTTCTGTAGTTTTGGATTGTGGTTTGTGTTTTGGGTAATGATTTTTCTGTGTGTTCTTTGGGTTGATTTCTCATGGGTATGAGTTGGTTATGATTTCTCTGTTCTTTGGGTTGATTTCTCACGGAGAGGGCAGAGCAGAGAGAAGAGATGGGAGGCGTGAGGTTAGGCGTTGAGAGAACTGATTAATTTCATGGGTATTTCCGTAATTCCATCATTAGCAACGGTAACCCATCAAACGTGCAGTGCGCGTTTTTATTTATGGACTCTCAGAGGTCCATAAATTTTCCGCGTTCAGTCCGCGTTTTTGGCCTATGCCCAAAACGCAACTTTTATCAAAAAGTTGCGTTTTGGACTTAACCAAACGCAATTTTAGGCTGGGCTTTTTTCAAAAAGCCCTTTTTGGGCTCAAAACGTGGAAACAAACGAGCACTTTATCCGTCATTATTTGTCATAAAGTGGTCGCAGACAAGGGTTATGTTACACGATAAATAAGATCAGAATTTTGCTTTTATTGTAAAGAACTACAAATCCTGCTACAAATTTCCTAGGCATAACAAAGTTGACTTCAATATATGCATTTGAATCCCTCCCTCTGTGCTAAAAAAATCCGTAAATAAAGTATACTGTACAACATGGCTTTATACCGGCAAAAGAAAAGCAAATGAAAAGAAAAAGATACATAATGGACGGAGTTCTGAGGAGGTCACAACAGTAAATAGGGGATACTCTCTTCATAGCCTAGTCAAATTTGTATGCCACTGCATTTCTTATTTTTAGTTTGCTCCACAAACTTTAAGGGACTGTAGAGTAGACAACGGATGAAGAGTGCAAATGAAAAAAATTTACAACAGGTAAGATCAGTAAAAAGAGTTTTGAACTGACTGTGGAGCAATGGTGCAATGATTTCCACACTCTAACGAAAGCAAAGACCTTGATCGGGTTAACTATGGACTCTACAACACAGAGCAGCAAATTCAGGAATGTTCCCCCCAGCCCCCTTCTTCAGGCCAGGAAATGTCATCAACCACAATCAGTATCTTTAGACACTTTATCTCAATTTCCAAGGACCAGGATCATGCTTTCGACATAAAGAGGAAGAATTCCACCTGGGTACACACTGCACGTCGAGAATTTAGGGATCTGGAGTAGAGAATGACCTATAAGAAACACTGAAGTGGTCCTAAGATCCATCATCCTCGACTGAAATCCAAATGATAGCAGGTGGGATTGCATGGATAAGGGCAATCAATTTGCTTCACTGCTTTTCGATCGAAGAACCAATCACCAACAGACTCTGCAATTGTCTGTTCAAGAGCAGTAAAATCCAAAAGCAAACAGATAATTAAGTTCATAAGGAAAGATGGTAAAAATCCAATTACAAAGCAGGTTATGATGCTAAGTTCAGATGTCCAAAGCACCAAACAGTACAGTTCAACTCTGTGGAGAGTAAAATATTATTACATGAACCATTTGATGGAGCCATTATAAACATAATGCTTTTTTTGTAACATAAATCATCAACTAAATGGGACTAGTTTACTGGTGAATGGACTTCTTGAGAACCAAATTGAAGTTAACAAGTGCATGGACTCCTTGAGAATGAAATTGAAGTATTCCAATTTCAGTCACAAAGTCCATGAACAGTGATGGCAGGGAAAGGCATATTTCAAGCCATTGCATTACAGACTCAAGTATGTACATCATAATCACATCCATGCACTGATGTGGACATGAGCATATAAAAATAACCTCCAATATGAAACAGAACTTTCAATAGTTTTTATTTTTTTATTTTTAATTTACAGAAAACGAAAGCTTGAGTGTTACATTGTGGAGATGGGGTGAGGTTTTCAGTTTATTAGAAGCTTGGTTTATTACAGATTAATCATGTAAAACATCTTGAATGGTGACCCAGTGACATCGGAAATAAACCAAGCTTCTAATAAACCAAAAACCCAGACCCATCTCTGCAATACATTTCAGATAATAAAAATTTCCCTACCCTGTTGTTAATTCTTGGAGATTTGGCCGAATGCCATGTTTCAGCCATCCATGTCTGGCAATGAACAAAGCAAGAATTTATAAACATTCCCCCTTCCTTGATTTTCTGGAATTCACCTAGTGCCCTGAGCAGAGAATTGCGGAAACCTGTATGTATATAGTAAGTTAATAAGTCAATCTGGTCAGTGTGGCACTCTAACAGATCACATCCAAACATAAGACTACTGCTCAGGTTGCTCTCTGCCAAATGATAAGAGGCAATAGGATCTGATAGCAATAATCTGTTATGAAACTGTCATCCAGTATTTGACCAGAAATGGTCATATTACTAATATTAATATGATAAACCAATAATCTAACAAAAACTGCTGTAAGTGGAGAAACAAAAGTTCTGTTTCCATATGGGTAAATTTACCAGTAAAGTCTCACATAGATCCTGAGAATTTTCTGGTTCAGAATGAACTAATAAGAGGAGCCAGGAAAAACCAATGATTACCTTTGAAATGTAAAAACATTCAGGTTCATAACTTATCCAAAATAAATAAATAAATAAAATATACCAGCTCATGATCAGCAACATGAGCATTTTTTTAAAGTAAAGTAAATTCAATTAAATGAGCAAAAGGAGTGCAATCAAAGTACACAGGAAGTATACCAAGGAACACCCAAAAGAAAAAATGCTACAGAATTAACATCTAAAAACATTAGCCAATTTTCAACCACGAAATCATTGAATAATAACCCTTAAAAACAGGGAATTAGAACTACCTGCCTCTATGGCACATATATCGTACTCCAACATTAGTTATATGAATGTGATTTAGCTGACTTTCACACTATACATTGGTTCCAAGATCCTTTTTGATAAATGGTTCCAAGATATATATCAATTACCATGTAGTATGCCAATCTGACTAGGATTACAATCATGAATGTTTAGTCTGCAATTCCGCCAGTCGCCATGAGGATCTGATGCATCTGGTATCAAGATATTTTGAATCTAGAGATGGTAATGATCAAATTAGTATCAAAAGATATGCATGGGAGTGTCACAATCTGGAAAAACAGCAAATGTAGCATGTTATTAAGGAAAAAGTAACCTGCCAAATGTCATAAGCTGGGTTGACAAGGAACACTGCGGTCTTTATGTTTTTAATAATTTCTCGAGGGAAGAGACACTGCCGTTTCCATTCATGTCAAATGAGAGAGACAGCTAGTTAGAGATCATGATTGAGCAGCAGAGTGAAAACTGAATATAAAAATCGATCATTGATAACATCTAATGAAAGGAAAACAAAACCTGCCTTAGATGGTTCCATTCTCACAACACAATCCTTGTGTAAACTTTTCGCGACACCCTGATGACAGATAAGCACGAGATACTAACATTTCAAAAAGGGAAACTTTTGATTTCCTTCTTCCTTTTTGTTTATTTTATTTGTTTATTAAAAAAAAATTTTTAATGAAAAGTAAGAAGATAGTTAAGGCCAACTGGGAATGGGAATCTAAAAATGTGTAGCCTGTCACTATCACAAACATACTGCTCATATAGAGTCTGCAAAGATTTCCTAATCAAAAGGGGACTATGCAGATCAAGTAAAATTCATTATAGCTGAAGATCTATGTCATACATGACACATCAAATAAATCAAAATAGCACCTCCTTTATTTGTTTCATCCATCAATCCACAATATGCTGGATCCTATGAATCATGTTGTTTGACCACTAGTAATAAGTAAGTTAATACAAATCATTTAGTATTGATAAAGAGCAGAGTACAACCTGCAAGTGGACAACATCATTATAGAAAGATCTCATGGTTTGATTTCCAAGAATATCCTTCCTGAAATGAGGAAAAGACAAAGTGGCTCAATTTTCTTTTAAACCTTAAGCAGAAAGGTTAGTAAAATAGCACAATACAAGTGACACAAGATCTAGCTGCTAAATCTGGGCATGGATGAGTTTCAAAATTCCTGCTGTAGCTTGTCACCCCATCACAAATCCTAGGTGGGTGAGTGTCTATATATATATATATATATATAATTGTCTAAACGCTCATTACATCATGTTACGGCTTCCTTCTTGACCAATTTAACTTGACAGCATATATCATGCTACTTCCGCAAATGTGTATAAAATGTGTAATTAGAAGAGATTTTATACAAACCTATAAAAATATATATTTGATCAGAAAATAAGGTATTAAAGGACTCCAAAATTAACAGAAAAACCTCATATAACAGATTAGAGAAAAATATCAGTGCATAAAACTATAATGTGTACACCAAAACATACTCATCAAGGAAAAAACCTGCGTCAGCAAGACACTTGACAGTTGTATCCTTTGGCAGAAGTTCTCGAAAGTTATCACAATGTATAAGAGTTGCCAAGCCTCCAGCTGAGCATCCAGAAAGAAGAGCCTGCAACGATATCAAACATCTAGTCTGAATCAAATATGTACATGGGAAAATTTCATATGAACTTTTTTTTTGATAGATAATAAAACTTTTATTGAAAAAAAAAATTGAACATCATGTTCACGATGATGAACACTAAAATTTCATATGAACTTTACAAAAGATAAATGTTCGTGGTGCAATTAGATTTCAATATGTATTGTACAATATAATATTGATAGCATAAGACAAATCCCCAAAGAAAAATGGCATTCAATCTTCATATTCACTCTATGTATTTGACAAACTGTTCCAGAATACATCAGAACGAGAGTGCAGTCTTTGGAAGCTGAAATTTTCAACTCATTTTTTCAAAGCATAAAAAAATCTATATGCCATAAAGCTATTAATATAAGAAACAGAACTGTTAATACTTAGATGTTATTAGATGAGAGAGAGAGAGAGAGAGAGAGAGAGTTATATCAAAACCAAGGAAGGCTACCTGTTTTGCATTGGACAATCCAATTGATAAAAGTTCATCCATAAGTGCTTCCCAGATGAGCTGCCCTCTAAAGAAAAGTTTCTCTCCATTCTATAGCATGAAAAAACAAACAATATAATTAACAAAAACTAACTTTCTTTTGTTGTTAGATATAACCAAGAGGAAAATTTTGCTGGAAACCACGTCTCATGAAGTCGAGGTAAGTGGTTCAAACTCCCCATCCCCTCTCCTTGGGGCCAAAAACTCGCTTATCCCCCCCCCCAAAAAAGGGAAAATTCATAGTGAATAATTATTTTAACCTGAAACAATGCACACAAATTTTATCACACTTTTACCTTGGGCTCACTTTCAGGGTGGCTAGCAAAAGATGCACCATCACAGTAACGTATCTTGACTTTGTTCCAGTTAAAGAAATCTGAACAATGCTCCAAACATTAGAAATTAAGAGACATCATTCATTCATTCATATGAACATAAATTTACCTGACTACAGTTGTAACATATATATAAATAAATAGAATACAGTCATACAGAGTCATGGTAAAAGGTATCACAAAAACTAAAAAAAGATAAGGACTTTTTACACATATAATAATAAGATTTTGTTATTATCATGTCAATTGGTGCAGTAAGTTAGCGAAACGAGCATTAATTCTCTCACACTCGTTATTGTACATCATCACATCACTCATTTCAAAAAATTTACCGGGGTTTTGGGACGGGTCACGGCTCAAGATCCCGGAAAAGGGGACTTGAGATTCCATGTATTTTGAAGAACCTAATCGGGTAAATTTACGCGAAGAACATGATGATACTGTATTGCACCAACCTCCACCCTATACTTTAAAATGAATAAATGGGTATTAGTAAGAAATGAATCCAAAAAAAAATTAGAGACATGAAATGAAGTGAAAGAAAAAAAGACCTCAACGTGAAGCAGCCAATTGTTAGACCCAGATCCGAATCCCTTTTGAAAATGGTACCCTGGCAAACTCCCATCTAAACAAACTGCAATTTTGTTATTCAAACAAAGGAAAAAAGAAAAAAGAAAAAAGAAATTTTAATCAAAATTGTTGTAATGAATAAGAGGGTAAAGAAGTGTGGAACAAAGTAGAGATGGGGTCATGTACAGGCGCCTTTATTCTTGGCATTGCGCACCAAGGTGAGGTCGACGAGATCGTGAGTGTGATCGAATGGGTTGTTGAGGTTGGAGTCATCACGGCGGCTCCAAGAGTCGGAGATGAGAGTGAAAAGAAAGACGATGAGAGAGAAGCCAACGGCTGTGATTGCCCAGTCCTTCTTGGCCCACTTCCTCCACCAAGTCAGACCTCGAAGCCTTGAGTTCGCCATTGCAGTTAGCTGAGAGTCCTGAGCTATTTGACTTTTATAACTGGACTGGGTCTCTGTTTTATCTTCTCTATTTGCTGATCACTGTAAAATAAAATATAGTAAAAGCTAAGACAATAATTTTTTGCCATAATTTGCTCACGCAGTAAGCTGTGAGTGTTGAAGAAATATACATACCATTTTCACTTTACTTGTCACGACTTGTTACATGGACAAATTATGAATAAATCATAACAAAATTTATAGTCTTAGCATTTTTCAAAATAGAAAGATGAAACCACTTTACTTGAAACAAAAATTCAAATTAAAAACTAAAAACTAAAAGGTGTTCATAAACTAAAACGTGTTCACGACTTGTTACATGAGTAAATTATGAATAAATTATAACAAAATTTATAGTCTTAGCATTTTTCAAAATAGAAAGATGAAACCACTTTACTTGAAACAAAAATTCAAATTAAAAACTAAAAACTAAAACGTGTTCATAAACATATTGTGTTGCAATTTTTTAATTTTATTTTTTTATTTTTGGGTCTTGATTGCTTGCATATTGTAAACACTCGATTTTGTACTAATAATTTAATCAAGGAAGATGACTGGAATAACCATCCATGTACTCAAAAAATCATGATTGCATTACATGCATTAATTCATTCATTGCATATCATAAAAATGATCTTAAGATTCTAACGATCACAACGGTATGTTCGGTTTCCAAATCGGATCGTCTGATCGAAAAATATCACATGATCAAGTTTGCACGGTCAGCCTGCATTGTGTCTAGGTAGAGTCGACCACGCATGATTGATTTAAATTAATTCTAATTGGTTAAACAATTAAAATTAATTAAATAATTTTGTGATTGGTTGACAATTAGTGTCTAAAATAGGATTGCTTGCATAAGAATAAAATGAATAATTGGATAACAATAAAATTGTGGATAATTTGAACTTTATCAAAGTTTATTTTAGGATATTTATCGACAAGATAATTGTTCTTGAAAATACCTGACTTATCCAGAAAAGAGATAATCTCAGAATACGGATTGAAAACACGTCTAAGTGCAAGGACCGGCTCAAGGAAACCTAAAAAAGGATCCAAAACGCATTCGAATATGAAAGTGCGATCAGCACCCAAGAGTACCATTCGGCACTTTTGGAGTGTTGATCGGCACTTTAAAAGTGCCGAATTGCACTCTTTTGGGCTTTGGCCCAATTCTCTTCGGGTGCCAATAAGGCACACCCTTTTCAACTTTTTCGTAGAAAGACGCGTCCCGATTCGCATTCTACCCGTGGTTGCTTATTTTTTTAAGCATTTCGGTCTCTATAAATAGGGACTGGATCCCAAAATTCAGCACACTCTTGGACGCTCTAGGGGAGACACTTTCTCACACTCTTAAATTTCTCATATATCTGATCTTCCTTTTTGATATTCTTTCTTAAGTTAGGGTTTTTAGGTTTCAAAGATAATTGCATAAATTTCTTTGAACCCTAAAATATCCCGTCAGGAAGAAGAGTGCTCCATGCAAGAGGTTGTTTCTTATTAACCCTTTTTTTTTTCTTATGTTTCTCTTGTTGTGATGATGCATGTTTGTATAGTTTAGTTGTTTCCAATATTCATATCATGAATTGTTGATTTATTTTGTTCAAACGTGTTCTTGATTCTTTTTATTATTGTTATGATCTATTTCTTAGTTTCAAAAATTTGCATGTTATCACTTCTTTTTCTCAAATAAAAATGGATCTGCATCTTCATTAGATGCAGATCTAAATTTTTCTCAAAATTAAAACGGATCTTCATCTTCATTAGATGCAGATTTGATTTTTTCTTAAAATAAAAATGGATTTACATCTTCATTAGATGTAGATCTGATTTTTTTTTTTTTTTTTTTAAATAAAAACTGATTTGTAGATTTGATTTTTTTTAACATAACAAATTTTGAAATAAAAAAGGGGGTCATGAGTGGTTTTGTTTGTTTGTTTAGTGCATGTAGCATAGATTTATTTCATGAATAAAGTCCTCTTCTTAAAAAAATCTTTTTCTTAATATTGTTTACACGTATAAAAACAAATTTGATTTTTTTAATATACAAATCTGATTTTTTTTTTATATCACAAAATAGATCTGATTTTTCATTCATCAAAAAACCAATTCTTTCAGTCCACAAAAACAGATCTGATTTTTCTTTCATAAAAAAACCAATTCTTTCAGTCCCCAAAAACAGATCTAATTTTTCTTTCATCGAAAAACCACATTTTTTAGTTCTCAAAAATAGATCTAATTTTTCTAAACCCAATTCAACTTTTATCACAACAACAGATCTGAATTTTGTTTAACAAAGAAGAGGATGCATTCATAAATAAACTTGTGTGATTTAGTTTATTTTATTTTATTTTTATATGTGCAACATATCATTCATGTCATGCATAAAAGGGGTACATCGGTCACAAGAGTCTAAAAGACTAGACTTTGTCTGGGCGGAATGTGTGCTTAACACCTTCCCATTTCATAACCTAGTCTCCAAATTTAGTGTCTTTGGATAGGTAGACCTAGGCTTTATCTTTATTTTTATTTTGGGTAGATTGTAACTAGGACAAAAAGCCATGTAATTATTTGGTAGTTTGTAACTAGGACCCAAAGCCATGTAATATTCAATTTATCAAACATGTGTTCTTTTTCATTCAATCAATGAGAATGGGCAATTTAGTAATGTATTTTGTATTTAATTTTTTTCTTATTTTTTTTGTATTAAAAAAAAAAGTGGTAACTCCACACCACTTACCCAAAAAGAGAGATGCCCTTAGAAGCACTCAAAAAGCTCTCTTTTTTTAGAGACACTTTTTGAGGTCTCTCACACATATCTCTTTCAAATTTTGTTCTTATATTTGAAGAAACTGCAAGAAATTTATTAGTCATATTGTGATACATGTGAAGACATTAAACAACTTGACTCCTTCCAAATTTAATATAATTTAAGGTTCTTTAAATCATTTTTGAACTGAAAGCACCCAACCACACTGTATTTTGGAGATAAGACTGATAAGTAACCCTTATTTATGTGAAGAAGTAATGGTTGGTGATAGACTAGATAATTATGTTCGTCCTGACGAACCAGCCTAGACGAAGAAGAATGCCATAAAGACAACCATTCAATGTCCCAATGGTTACGTATCGACAAGGAGATCGTTGTAGCCTCCATTAAGGCTACATTAAGCAAGACTAAGACGTTACGGAGAAGGAATTCAAACCACCATTAAAGAAAGCCAACGGCTAGTAAGAAGAAGAGCCCATTTATAGGCTTAACCAAGCTTAAGACAAGGCAGAGACATTATTCACTCTTATTACGAGTTCTCTCAATTCTCCGATTAACTCCAAAGCTCTATTTTCTGACTTTGTCATCAGAGACTCCGTGGTCGGCACCACACCGGTGACCACCTGAGAGAATTTCCTATTTGCAGCCTCTTGTAGGACCTTTGACGAGCTTGTGTTGGGAATCCTTAGGACGAACCTAACTACTGTCAATTTTAGCATCATCAGTTTGGTGCTGTTTGTGGGGAACGACAACTTCAAACTTTTGTTTGAAAGTGTAGTTCTGTTTGATTCTAACATCTAGATGGAGTCTAGTACACCACAAGATTTTGCAGCATTAGCTTTGCAAATCCAGACGCTTACAACTAGCATGGAAGAACTCACTAGGTAGAACCAGGAGATAAGGACATAGCTACAACAAGAAGAAAATCGCTTACCCACGAGGGTTGGGACTAACAGAAACAATGACAAAGACAGCCATAGAAGAGATGGCTATCACCAACCTCACTCCTCAGACGGAGTAAACTCAGATTTGCTTAGGAACATGAGGAAGGAGATGGACGAGCTGAGGAACGCAATAAGGGAAAGGACAGATAGAAACTTGGACGGGATGGTCAGAAGGACGGACTCCCCCTTCACTACGAAAATCTTGGAATGTCCCCTGCCATCAAAGTTTCTTCTTCCGTAGCTTGAATCATTTGACGGCCTGAAAGACCTGCTGGATCATATAACCACCTTTAAGACGACTCTGAGTCTACAACAGACCCCAGATGAAATCCTATGTCGCTCTTTTCCTACCACCCTTAAAGGAGTAGCGTGAGTGTGGTTCAGTAAACTGGCAACCTCGTCCATCGATAACTTTGAACAGTTGGGCAATTCTTTCGTGCACCACTTCGTTGGTGGACAACATCAGAAGAGGTCGGTGGATCACTTGCTCACCATTAGGCAAGGTGAAAGAGAATCCCTAAGGTCATACGTGAAACGTTTTACCTGAGAAGTACTAGAGGTTGACGAAGCTGATGACAAGGTGTAGTTAACCACCTTTAAAGTTAGGCTGAAGTCCAGGGAGTTTGTAGTTGCCCTCGCGAAGAGTCCTCCGAAGACAATGGCCAAGATGCTATTAAAAGCCTAGAAGTACATGAATGCAGAAGATGCCCTGGCTGCGATAGGAGAAGAGAGCACGCCTAAAGAAAAGGAGAGTGCTAGGGAAGACCGAAGAGGATGCAAAAGAAAAAGGAGGAATCGTTAGACTAGCATTGACGGAAGTAAGTGAAGAGATGATAAATTGTCACGGATGGTAAAATTTACTCCTCTGGTAATGTCTGTTGACAAAATTTTGATGTAGATTAAGAACGATCATCACCTCAAGTGGCCAAAACCACTTCAATCCTCACCCAATGTACGAGACAAGAGGAAATATTGCTGCTTCCACAAGGATCATGACCATTACATTGAAAATTGCAGAGACCTGAAGGAGCAGATAGAAGAACTGATTCATAAAGGGAAGTTGTAGAAGTTTGTGAAAAAGGGTGAGTCTAGTCGATCTAGAGTTGATTGCAAGGAGAAGCCCGAGCCTAATCCTAAGGACGAGGAGAATTCGCATAATCGTCCACAAAGCATGATAGGAGAGATAAAGACGATCATTGGAGGACCGTCCACTGGCGGATCCTTTAGATCCCTTAAGAAATCACAGCAGAGATAGGTAAACAGTGTTCATAGGGCACCTCCTTTGAAGCAAAGAAGAAAGACGAGTATGGACATCCTGTTTTCAGAAGAAGACACCAGAAGTGTGAAGCAACCACACGACGACCCCTTGGCCATCATACTCATGATAGAAGGATTCAACACTAGACGAGTTCTTATCGACAATGGTAGCTCTGTTGACATCATCTACCTCTCAGCTTTCCAGCAACTGAAAGTGGATCCCAAGAGGTTGCGGCCCCCCAGAGGGATAGTAACACTGACGGTTACAATAGGATCACATCCCCTACAATTAACTTGGTAGTTTGACTTCTTGGTGGTGGATTTCCCATCATACAATGTAATCATTGGAAGGCCCACATTCAACCGTTGGAAAGCAACAACATCTACATACTGCCTAAAGGTGAAATTCCCAATAGAGTATGGCATAGGCGAGGTGAAAGGAGACCAAGTACTGGCTAGGGAATGCTACCAAGTAGTGCTAGCTGCAAAGGAGAACCATATCTGGATGATTAAAGAGGAGGAGAAAGAGAAGATAGAAGCCCTAGAAACTATGGAATTGGTGGACGAAGAGCCGGCGGAGCCGACAAATACAATGAAGATAAAGACAAACTTGAGTACTCAGATAAAGAAGGAGCTGGTACAGTTGCTTAAGAAAAATTTGGATATTTTCGCATAGAGTCACGAAGACATGCCCGGCATAGTAGCAGAAGTCATCTAGCATCGTCTGAATCTAAATCCTGAGAAAAAGCCCGTCCAACAGAGACGACGAGTCTTTGCCCCTGATTGGAACAAGGCCATCATGGATGAAGTAGATAAGCTGCTTGCAGCTGATTTCATCCGAGAGGTCTATTACCTAGACTGGTTGTCCAATGTCGTCTCAGTGAAGAAAGCAAATGGGAAGTGGAGGATGTGTGTGGACTTCACTGACATAAACAGTGCCTGCCCTAAAGACAGTTTCCTGTTGCTAAGAATAGACCAGCTCGTGGACTCCACGGCAGGACATAAGCTTCTCACGTTTATGGACGCATTTTTGGGCTACAATCAGATCAAAATATTAGAAGAAGACCAAGAGAAGACTGCTTTCATCACCAGCCAAGGGCTTTACTGCTACAAGGTGATGTCTTTGGGCTAAAGAATGCAGGAGCAACTTACTAGAGGTTAGTTAACAAGATGTTCAACAGGCAGATCAGGAGAAACATGGAAGTGTATGTTGATGATATGCCCGTCAAGAGCAAAGAGGAAGACACACACCTAAACGACCTTAAGGAAACCTTTGCGACCCTCAGGCAGTACCAAATGAGGTTAAATCCTAGCAAGTGCGACTTTGGGGTCTTGTTAGGAAAATTTCTAGGGTTCATGGTGTCCTAGCGAGGAATAGAAGCTAATCCAGAGAAGGTGTAGGCTATATTAGAGATGACTTCACCAAAAATAGTGAAGGAAGTGCAGAAGTTGACAGGGAGGATCGTAGCCTTCAACAAGTTCGTCTCCAAAGCCACAGACAAATGTCTACCTTTCTTCAAAACCCTAAAGCAAGCTTTTGCTTGGACAAGTGAGTGTGAAGAAGCCTTCTAGGAGTTGAAGCGCTATTTAAGCAATCCTCCCCCCTAAGCCCATCAAAGGAAGGGGGATTTTGTTTTTATACTTAGCCGTCTCAACCACAGCCGTGAGTGTAGCGTTGATTCGAGAAGAAAATAGGGAACAACTTCCTATTTACTACGTTAGCCAAGCATTCCAAGGAGTCGAGGCAACATATCCATGGATGGAGAAGATCATCTTTGTCCTAATCGCTGCTTCACGCAAGCTTCATCCCTACTTCTAGGAAAACCCCATTTTGGTAATGACATACCAACCAATAAAGAAGGCGGTGAAAAAACCCAAAGCTATAGGAAGAATGGTGTAATAGGTAGTCGAGCTGAGCCAGTTCGACATCAAATGCCATCCCAGAATAGCAATCAAAGCCCAGGCATTAGCTAACTTCATCATCGAGTTCACTTTGTCAAACGATGAAAAGTCCCAAGACAATTCAAAAAAATGGATGATCCAAGCAGATGGCTCGTCAGTTCAGAGAAAAGGAGGAGTTAGGGTTATCATTAACACTCTAGAAGGTGGAATCCTTAAGTATGGAGTACAACTTCAGTTCCCTGCTACCAATAATGAGGCAGAATATGAAGCTATACTGACGGGGCTCAGGATCGGGAAGGCCTTGGGGCCTAAGAACATACTTCTCAAAAGTGCTTCCAAGCTGGTAATAGGGCAAATAAGGGGAGAGTATGAAGCAAAGGAAGGCAGGATGCCAAAGTACCTTAAGTTGACAAACCAACTGATCCAAGAATTTGATCAGGTAGAATTTACATAAGGCCCCCAGAGCCAAAATTCAAAAGCAGACGAGGTAGCAAGGGAGGCATCGTCAGAAGAGGGAACAGATTCGCCAGACTTGAAAGTAGAAGTAGAGAAACATCCAAGTATTAAAGAACTCCACACTTTTGTGATTCAAGACTAGAGCAGTTGGACGAGTCCAATCTTCTCTTTCCTCCAAGATGGACGACTCCTAGCAGACGCAGACAAAGCAAGGAAAATCAAGAAGTGAGCAGCTAGGTTCACGATCTTGAATGACATTCTATATAAAAGGGGCTTTTCCATGCCCTACTTGAGGTGTGTCGAGGAAAACAAAGCTAAATACATCCTAAAGGAGGTCCATGAGGGAATATGCGGAGACCACACAGGCCTGAGATCCTTGGTAAGCAAAATTATTAGAACAGGTTATTTCTAGCCCACGATGCAGAAAGAGGCAAGGGAATTTGTGTCGTTCGAAAGATGTGACAAGTGCCAGAGGTTTGAGAACGTCCAACGCATCCCAAGAGAAAAGATGACAGCCATAACCTCCCCATGGCCATTTGCTCAGTAGGGGATAGAGATTATGGGTCCCTTACCCCAAGGTAAAAGGCAGGTAAAATTTTTGATAGTTACAATTGACTATTTCACCAAATGGGTGGAAGCAGAAGCACTATCAACAATCACAGAGGCGAAGATCCAGAGCTTTGTGTGGAGAAACATAGTTTGTAGGTTTGGCATACCAAGGACGATAATATCAGACAATGATCATCAGTTTGACAACCAGGAATTCAAGACCTTTTGTTCAAGACTCGGAATCAAGAACTAGTTCTCTTCACCAGGACACCCACAAGCCAACGGGCAGACAGAAGTAACAAATCGAATGTTGCTGAAGATCATCAAAGTTCAACTAGAGGGGCAAAGGGTGCATGGCTAGAGGAATTACCAAATGTCCTGTGGGCCTACAGAACCATCACTAGAACCCCAACTAGAGAGACACCATTCAGACTCACCTATGGCACTGAAGCAGTGATACCAGTCGAGGTAGGAATCACCAGCATGAGAAGAAAATTCTTTCAAGAAGGCAGTAATGACAATCAACTAAAGGTCAACCTGGATTGCCTGGATGAAATGAGGGAAGAAGCGTCTTAGAAAATGGCCAAGTACCAGCAAAAGATGATCGAGTATTACAACAAGAGAGTAAAGCTCAAAAGACTCAACACAGGAGACCTTGTTCTATGCAGGATCACATCAGCAACAAAGGACTCAACACAAGGAAAGCTCGGACCAACATGGGAAAGGCCTTACAAGGTCGTCCACAATTCGAGACAAGGAAGCTACCACCTGGAATCGATGGACGAGAAAAGACTACCACACCCATGGAACATCGAGCATTTGAAAAGGTATCATCAATAAAGACAAATCATTGATGTAACCATGAAAATAATCTCCTCATTCGAAAATAAAAGTACTATTCAACAAATATTCTTGCAAATTGTGTATAAGTATATGACGAAGCAAAGAAAATGAAAGTGATAAAATTCCTTAAATGAATGTAAATCACTGACGAAGTCAAGTGATAAAATTCCTTAAATGGATGTAAATCACTGACGAAGTCAAGCAATAAAATTCTTTAAATGGATGTAAATAACCTAAAATCGGCTAAGTGATAAAATTCCTTAAATGGATGTAAATCACTGATGAAGCCAAGTGATAAAATTCCTCAGTAACGAAGTTAAGTGATAAAATTCCTTAAATGGATGTAAATCACTGACGAAGCCAAGTGATAAAATTCCTTAAATGGATGTAAATTATTAACGAAGCTAAGTGATAAAACTCCTTAAATGGATGTAAATCACTTGAAAGACAAGCTAAGTGGCACAACCCCTAACAGGAAATGACGAGTTTAAGTGAGGCAGACCCTATGGCAAAGGTCAAACAAAAAACAAAAAATTCGCGTAGCAATTAATGGAAGACGATCATCATAGGTAAGACAAACAAACACATGATATACACATATAAAACTATAAAGAAATTGTTTCAAGGTTTCCAAATAGCATCCTCGTCCCCTCCAGTGGCATTAGTAGGAGCACCCTCAGGATTAGCAGTGTTTTCCTCTGGAACGTTCCCTTCGATAGTAGCGGCAGCTTGGGCAGCCTCGTCAACCTCCATCTCCTTGTCCACCTCCTCGAAGTCCAGGTTTTCTAGGTTGACTCTAGAGGGGTGCTTGACCAAATATCTCCTGAGAAGTTCAAAACCTTTATAATACCAACTAAAGAGCACTGTATTGTACTCTTTAGTCAGTTGAAAGGCTCCTATGGCAATCGAGTCCTCGAAATAATCTTTAGGAAACCCTCCAATTGAAATAGAGATTAAATCCACTACATCGCTAATTGCATCATTAAATGTCGCAAGAATGTCAGCATCAAAACACCCATCAGACCAACATATCTTGCAAACAGCAATGCGAGCAGAGGGAAACCCTCCTTGAGCTGTCCCTAAGCCAAGGCCAAATAGGCTTGTGCCACTGACAAGATTTCCCGCTGTTGTTGATGTAGTATGGGTCCCATGGCCTTCAGAGTCTCTTGGTGAAGCAATATCATGTTGACCTACTTTTCCTTGGCTCCGATAGTATCGAGCTCCAATAATTTTACTGTAGGAATTAAAATTATTAGAAGAATGGTTAAGTGATTAAGTTTGAGCTTTTTGGGATTCAGTAAAATTCTATTATAATATCATAACAATTCCTTTTGAGTTTAAATATTATGTTCGTATTATCTCTTATTTTAAAAAGTTCAAAATCCTTATAAATGTTTATGTTTTTGTGCATGTATGTTAATGTGTGATGATTATATAAATATTTACTTGTTGCAAGTAAAATTGGACAATTCTTGACAAATGCCTTTTCATCTTTTTGAAGGTGGACCAAATCCTTGATCATTGAAACTCTCTGACTCTGACCAAATGCTTGAGTCAAGCATTCCAATGATAGCGACGCTTTCAAAAGTTGTTCTATTAACATTCTAGGAGAAGCCCATGAAATCCCATGACCTTGTGTGGAGTTGTAAGGAACAATTGGTAGCAATCTCTAGAAAAACATAGTTCAAAAAATTAGCCTTCTAATTTTTGCGTCTCCTCCTTGATTAGCTTTGCCACAAATCCATCGAAGCTCTTTTTGTAGCAATATAGCAAAAAATTCACTCCATTGTACAATGCATTCCATTAGACAAATTAGGTACATGGTATCACGGGAAAAATGAGCATTTGCTCCTAATTTATAAACAATGCAGCAAAATGCCTTTGTTTTGAAACTATTTAGTAAAATGTCCTTATTTTTGAAACTCGATTTTAACAAAATCAAGTTATAAGTGGAATCTGACATTAGCAATGTCGAGTTCTATGCATATTTTTGTTGCTTAAAGTTTTATGAAAATTTAAGTGGAACTCAACATTGCTAATGTCGAGTTTCACTTAAAAATATACATAAAACTTGATTTAGAGAATTTAAAAAATAGGGACATTTTGCTAAATAATTTCAAAATAGAGACATTTTGTTGTTTAGTTTATAAATTAGGTATAAATGCCTATTTCCCCCATGGTCTCACATAGTGATCTCTTTAGAAATGCATATTTGTTAGTTTGGATACGCATTTCTGCTTTTTAAATGACAAAACATTTCTTTTTATTGTCCAATGCAGTATGATAGCAAACGTCATTTATCATGTCCAATTTTATAGTTATGGTTTTTTTTTTTTTTTTTTTTTTTTTTTTTTGTCGTTGAATTATAGTTATGGTATTTTAATCACTCAACCACCTGCCCCAAGTGCCCATCATCTAATTATATTATAAAAAAAAAGCACCCCTAATCTAAATTGTCACTCAAAATCAATGTCTTTTTTTATTAGTAATAACCTGCCAATAACTTCTTGTAGAATGTTGGTATGAATAGATGATGCAGAGATTTCGCTTTTTGGTAGACCGCCCGAGTACACGATGTAAACCTGTGCTCACAAAATTTTGTCAAATCATGCAAAATATATAAATAAAATGAAAAGCACCAAAATACTTATGGAATGGTCAGTAGGTCAAGAGGCTTGTAGTTTAATAGGTTGTCACTTTCTGATTTTTTGAACAAAACAGAATAAATCGTATGGAACTTTTTGTATAGGCTTCGCCCATTCAAAGTAAACCCCCAAGACCAAAAATAATTTTTGATTGCAACCTGGGTGCCTAGCTAGTCATTGTTTTGATCACAATACTGGCCCATGAGTTATCAGATTAAAAAAGATGAGGAAAAAAATAGAGATAATAAAACTAAATTACTAATAAGCCTAATAGAGAGATGTTATGCCTTTCGATCAGCATCAATAGCCCCATTACTTGAATTAAGCAGTGTGCAGGTAAGGCAAATTAAGATCAGCCATGAAAAGGCAGACATTTGGCTTTCCATCAGGGAACTCTCCCAAGAGCCTGTGGTTTAGTTAACTGTTAAAGTTGTTGACTTAAAGTCTGAGAGAAATGGGCTACATATAAAGGAAGGAATTGAAAACTGACTTTGGGTTCTCAGACATCTAAGCTATTGTGAAGCATGCCAAAAAACAAAACACGGTCCAAAGCTGGAAGTAGCAATGTTGTTGTGAAAAGACATGGGCTTTGCAAAGGATGGAATTGAAATTATGGTTTAAGTCTTTGGGTTCTCAAACAGATATGGTTAAGCTCGCCAATAAACACAGTTGTCCAAAACCGGCCATTCACAATGCGACACCAATGCTGGAAGTTAACTTTACCCACTTTGTTAGACTTATGGTTAAGTGATTAAATTCACCATTTCCTAACAGCTTAAGCTTTTAGGACAATCGGTAATTTAATTTGGTATATGAGCAGGAGATCCTAAGTTCGATCCTTGGCTTTACTCTACCTCCCATTTAAAATGTTAAATTCTCACTTGTTGAGCCTAGGGGTGTCAATGTTCGACCCAACCCGACACGGGTATTTTTGGGTTAGGGTTGGGCCTTAATGGGTTTGGGTCATAAACGGGTTGACTAGAAAACGACACAATAAGAAACGTGTTATAAGCGGGTCAACTCTCGTAACTCGCAATAGACATGTTTGACACGCCAATTTAATTGTGTCAACCTGAAATAACCCACTTACCATAATCCGTTTAACTCGTATAACAAATAAATATTTATTTTATTTTAAAATTGTTAAATACCTTTTATATCCAACATATATTTTAAATTCAAAAAGAAAAGTGAGTAATTACAAAAATTTACAAGGGATATAATTGGAAATTGAAACTTTGTAGACCTTAGAACAACAATACTTTTTTTTTTTTTTTTTTTTTTGGCATAGAACTTGCACAAATGAAATTGGATGAGCTTGTGGAAGATGTTATGAATTTGGACATCAACAAAGAATCTATGGATGATAATCATGGTCATAGTCAGGATTAGTCTATTGTTTGCTCAAATTTTTTCAATATTGATGCTTAGCATTTGGCGAGTTCCAAGTATATTATATTTTTGTTGAACTATGTTATTTTATTTTTGTTAAACTTTGTTATTTTGAATTTGGGTTGAAGTGTATGTACTTCTTTTGGAGTGTAAAGAACTTATTTTTAGATGAATGTTATATTTTTGTTGAACTATATTATTTTGAATGTGGGTTGAAGACTTGAAGTGTATGCACTGCTTTTTGGGGTGTAAAAAAAAATTATTTCTAGATAGATGTTATATTTAATATTATGCAGGTTGAAATGGGTTGTATTACATTCGTGTCAACCCAACACGACTCGTTTATTAAGCGTGTCAAATGGGTTGGGTCAGGTCAACCTGCCTTATTAACAGGTCGGGTTAGGGTTGAAGGATCATGATACGATTATTAAATGGGTCGGATTAGGGTTGAGCCATTTAGTCTAATACCCCTACCTCGACACGACACGAATCCGACACGCTAACCCGAATTGACATCCCTAGTTGGGCCCCCACTTATTAAGGGGAAGCTTAGGCCCACAAGTGAGAGGGAGTGTTAGACTTATGGTTAAGTGATTAAATTCACCATTTCCTAATAGCTTAAGCTTTTTGGACAATCGGTAATTTAACACAATTCAATCTCTGTTTCATTAAATCTTTCTTTGCAAAATTGTTAATCCTAGTGTATTCTGAAACACTCTAAACACGTTAAATTCATCCTATACTTCATCTAAAAGATTTTAGTCCTTCACTCTTGTTGGGAGAAATCAATGCATCGTTGCACATACTTTAGTCAACAAAGCAAGACTTTTTTAAAAAAAATTAATTAAATTTTTTTTTTTTCATTTTTAGTTTAGATGGAGTCTAATAAAGTTGTTGCTGCTGAGTTACCAATTTTTTTTTTTAATAATATTCATGACGAAATTTTTCTCAAAAAATAAAAATAAGAAGAATTTCACAATAGTGGAAATTACATTTTGTTTATCCTATGAATTTGACAATAGGTGAAATTAAATTATGTTTTCCTATAATTTTGTCATATTACATTTTAATTCATAAATTTTCTTTTAATTCATAAACTTTCTTTTAACTCGTAAATTTTCAATCAATATATTTCATCCCCTAAAAATTTGAACTAAAATGGAACTGTTAAATCAGAACCCGTAAGAATTTTTTTTAATCCAAACTTCAAGTAGTCAACATATAGTAACTAGAAAGTTTTATAGAATAAAATTGTGATTAAGTCAAACCACAAGAGACTAAGTTATAATTTAAAGTTGGTAAAAAAAAAAAATCTGTTAATTTAGATGGATCTTTAAAAATTTAATATTAATTCAAACTCATTGATAATTTGAGGATTAAATTATGATTGACCAAATCATATATGATAAATTGTAATTTTCCTATTTTATTAAGGCACTATAGAAGTTCAATGTATTCACCTTAGAGCATGGGTCTTACGTGTGATAATACTGTTAGGTTCTAAATATTCAGGTTAAATGTTTAGATTCTAAATTTATGTATGTTGGCAAACTGAAAACAAAAATATGTCTAGATTAGGTGTTAGACATTGCTCAAGTTTGTTTAAGTCAAGATTCAAGAACAGTCAAGTTGTAGAAAGAAGAGTTCAGATTTTGTGAAGCTCGACCGATCGAAAGAAAGGCTTTTTCCAATCGAAAGTCATATTCTACAGAATTTAAATCAGGCCCAAAGCTCGTGAAAATGTTTAGGGTTTCAATCTAATACTACTACGTATAAAAGGAAAACCCTAAAATAAGTTTCAGAAGTTCTTGGAAGTCTTGTGAGTTACTCCTGTGAGATTTGTGAGGCTTTTGTAGCCTTCTAACTCAACAAGCATCTACCAGAAGCTAGATCTAAAATCAAGAACTGGTGGAGACAAGTTGCTGCATAAAGATCAACTACTGATGGTGATCTAAACCTTTGAGTGGGATCTCAAAGTCACAAACGTGGGTATTTGTGTTTTGTAAATTCAGATAGAAGAGTTTGTGGAGTCGGAGTTGCACATGGTTGTGTGAGTGAGTACAACAAGAGGTAGCTTTAGATTTTAGGGAAAAAATATATAGTAAAACTTCCATTCTATCATAATGAAACGTTTGGTTTCATAGTTTTCCTAGGTAATCATATCGCTTGTCTTCTTTATTTTTCGGAAATTTATGATATGATTGTCTGTGTTTAACCTAGATCTCATAATAAACCTAAGTATCAACTTGGTTAATTAATTAGGTTAAACAAATCTGAGTGTTCAGGGGTCTAAACAAATAAATACATTTTGACTAAAATCATAGGTGTTAGTTGTTTTGCTGCATGAAGGCCCAAGTAGTGGTGTTAAATAGAGCAAGTGAGCTTACGAAGGCTTTAAAGTTTATACTTTATGCTGGTCTAACCAAGCCTAAATTTTCCTTTCTTGTTCTTCCTATCAATTACCTCAGTTATTCACAAGTCACATTTTCTTTTTCTCCTCAAACAATACTCCACAGATTACGCTAAGATGAAAGAAGCAATCCAATCCAATTACATAGATATTCATTTTAAAAATGTTCGAATCTCTGTTATATTGAGATTTACTACATGAAATTTGCCAAGCTAAATAAATTAGTAGCCATCATGTGAATAAAATATTTAGACACAAATCAGATTTACCATCTCCAACTTTGGTAGACAAACATATCAACTCAGCTAGGGATAGAGCCAGGACATGGAGTTAGGGAGGGTTGCTCTATTGTTGCCTACGTGCGGTGGCTCTGACGTCCTTTGACTCCACTAATGGTTTTTCTTTTTTGGTGTCTTTGTTGCATGTGTTTGCTGTTGGGTAAGGGTTAGAGTTATTTGTTTTTGGTAAAGTAGGTTGATTGGACTAATTTTTTTGGGGTTGTATATTTTATTTTAGATTTTAGATCTATAAAATTTTTTATGGCCTCTAAAATAAGGAAAATACTAGAGCTACAATTTTTTTATTTTTTACAAATTGCTGAGGTAGTGAGTGATTATTAGTAAGTAAAAAAGTTGTGTAAGTGTTAGGCCTAGATGCGAACTAATAAGAATTTGCTACCTCAACTGTTTGTAAAAATGTTGTAGAAATATTAATGGCTATAACATTACTTTTAAAAGAATCAATGATATTATTAAGGGAGGCAAAGTATAATTTTATAAAACAAAATTGCTAAAATTAGTACCTATGTATATATTGCCCCCATGTCCATGAGTGCCTATGTCCTTGAACTCAGCAACTAAAAAAACCCAAGATTTAGACCCAAAATGACTACAAATTGAAAATAATAGTGACCTAATTGGTTGCAAATTATAAATAATATGGACCAAATTGATTACTATTAAAATGTAGAGACTAAACTGAACGTGACCCCAAAATGTAGACACCAAAATGATATTTTTACTTTATTTCTTTAATGCAATGAAAAATACCAAGTTTATTGATTTACACATTAGATCTGACAGAAATAAGCACCTCTATTCTTTAGTGTAAAACCAAATAAGCATGCATGAATAAAAATCTCTTAAGAGTAAACTTGAGCAATAATAGGGCTCCTCACTTGATGCACCCCATCATACCAAATAAAGGAGCCAGAGATTATTATATGATCCATCTTTGTTTTGAGTCTTGTGACCTTCACCAAAAAGGATTTCTTTTGCCCAAGAGACTTAAATGAAAGCACATTTGGTATTACTTTAATTTTTAGTCCCGTTGGAGCATTTACAATGGCCTTGTATGTGGACATTGGTGCACTACTAAAATCGGTAATTTAAGCTGCGTTTTCCAAAAACGCAGCTCTAGGGTCGAATTTTGAGCTGCATTTTGATTAAACGCAGCTTCAGGATGCTGTTTGAGCTGTGTTTATTAAACCCGGCTATAGACCATCTCTGAAGCTGCGTTTTTTGATGTTAGAGCTGCGTTTAACCTGGTAGGATTGAAGCCGCGTTTTCAAAAACGCAGCTTTAGTTCCAACCTGGAAAATTTTTTTTTTTTTTCAATATATCTGAGAGCTGCGTTTAACAAACGCAGCTTCAAAACTTATAGAGCTGCGTTGTTGTAAACGCAGCTCCAGACATGTCAAAGCTGCGTTTAGAAGAACGCAGCTCTAGCTCTATTTGGTAGACCTGCGTTTATTTAAACGCAGCTCCAGACTCATTTATGCCGCAGCTATAGCCTTCCTATAAATTCAAAAAAACCCCTAAAATTTCAACCCAATCAATCACGTGACCCAACATTTGTCACAGTCCTAGGAAACACGTGGGTTCTCACATATTTTGACTTGGAAGATAATGTAAAGGAAGGATAGTTTAGATGTGAAGCAAGTTTTTTAGTGGTTTGTGGGCAACTATTGTTTTCGCTTGTGACAAGTCTTAAAAACTCACTACTATAGCCTTGCCCACACAAGAAATCTACATAATCAATCTCTCCAACATCATATATTAAACCGGGGTTAATGGCCCTTATAGGATTTATCTGACCTGCCCCGTAAGCAAACTCCGCATCTGTGTTCCTGTCAACACTTATGGGATAAACTGTAAATAGAATAAGAAGATTAGTTTTCATAAAACTAGATTCTAATCACATTTGGTACACATTCCAAATTTCAATGTTGAATGTCTTAAAGAGAAGCAAGTTTGTTTAATTTACTTCTTTAAACACTAAGTTTCAAATTCACTAAAGACTAAGCCAATCTAGTTTCTTATTTATTATAAAACGGCTTCTAGGACTAGTCATCCTAGTGATTTATATCCTTCAAAAGTTCTGACTTTTATTTAGGGATAGTTTCAACTTATGACGTCAGCTTTTGATAATTATTGCATATTATCATCAAATCAAAACACCAATTGATTTTTTGGAGTAGGCGAGGATCCAATCTTAGATCTCTTATTTAATGACAAGAGACTTTACCAGTTGAGCTAACTGAAATCCACTTCAAAAGTTCCAACTTTAATAATGAAAAATGTTAAATATATAATATGTTTTGTTACATAAAGTTTATAGACTGATATAGAAATTAATGTAATTGACATATCTCAACAACGTTATAAATTTTGGGAGTTTTAAAGAGAAGCAAACTTGTTTAATCTACTTCTTTAAGCATAAAGTTTCAAATTCATTAAAGATTAAGCCAATTCTTCTAACAATAAAATGATTTCTTGGCCTAGACACCCTAATGATTTTATATCCCACAAAGATTCTAAATTTAATAATGGAAAATGCTAAAAGTACGATATATTTTGTTACATAAAGTTTATAAACTAATGTGACTATTAATATAACTGGTAAATTTCAACAACATAATAAATAGATGTATATTTGAGTTTTTTTTTTTTTTTTTTTTTTTTTTTTTTTTTTGCAATTAGTGATAAATTAGTTTGTAAGATTTATTTAGTTTAATTTTTATCCCTAGCATCACTCTACCTGTTGTCATTAGAGCGAACTTAATTGTAGCAGGGGACCATGTCGGATGAAACGATTTCACATAAGCTGCTGCTGCAGTTGCATGAGGGCAAGACATTGACGTCCCAGAGACTATATTATATGGAACTTTTCTTGTATCTCCTTCGTCTCCTGTCACAGTTGTAGCCTCTGACCATGTAGCCAAAATATCCACTGCAGGTGCTGTTAAATTGGGCTATACAAAATTATGTGAATTTAGAATTAAGAAAAAGGAAGGAGATTATGTACAAAATGGAAAATTACTAAAATTACCTTGAGAATGTCCCTTGTAATTGGATTAGGTCCCCTTGAAGAAAAGGTTGCTACGTATGGGGCCAATTCATCCTTTCCCTCAATACTTTTTTGTATAGTTGCTGTGGGTGTTCTATTAGTAATCAACAAAACATTAAAAGAAATGGATGTAATTAATTTAGTACTAAGTGTCTTATAAGAACACAGTAGTATGCAACAATAATGTAGAAAACTTATAGGGAAATCTCATTAGTAAATCACTGTTGTGACTTAAGAAAATACCTAGATGAGTTATAGTAGTCTTTGAGTTCGCTTACTTTCTTCAAGCCCAAGCAGGAAGTAGGTAAAAGGAAAGAGGAGGCAACATCAGGGAATGTTGTATCTTGCATTATAGTACCAGCTGCACTGGCAGCCAGTTGCTCCTCCCCATTTAATGCCATATCACAAAGAAGAATTTTTCCTTCTACCAATTTCTTGTCGATGGTGTTGGTAAGACATAATCTGCATTTCAAAATCAATACCCCGTTAGGTGTTTTTGTTTGAAGTAGAGTTTTAACTGTAAAGCTCTTTAATTTTTGAAATTTTGGCTAATTTTAATGTTAGTGCTTTGAAATTATGAGTTTATATTTCTAACATTCTTCTAGAAATTTTCAAGTTTCAACATTAGCTCGCCTACAACTGTTTTCAATTTTAAGAACCTTGTTAAAATAGTTTTTATTGGATCATAACTCATAAGGGATTTCTTTCCAACCCAAATTGAAGGAAAACTTTTTCCATTCTTTTTTTCTATGATTACAAGCATATTAGCAAAACTTTAGTACATTCATAACTAGCATTCTATATCTTCAATAACCTGGAATCATATGGGTCAGAACCTGTGCTTGGGGCGTCTCCACCATAAATAATAGGGAACATTTTGTTCTTTAGGTCAAAAGTGTTTATAGAAAGCCCCTGTAAATAGAAAACAGTTATTATTAAAAAAAATAAAAAAACAAAAAAAAAACTAAAACTATTACAAATTTTACAATATAAATCTTATAAATTGATTTCGCAATAAATGTGATTGATGAAATACAACCACCTAATAAATGAACAACAATAATAGAAAAAAAGTGGTGGGTTTATGAATGTCAGTTGTATTAACCACTTGTAGTCTACTAACTTAGGAATTGTGAAATTTCTTGAAAAAAAAAAAATTGTCTATAGCAATATTGATAAACAATTGTTTGTAGTTTTTTTATTTTTTATTTTTGTAAGATTATTGATAATATATCAATTTGTCAGAACTATGTATTAAAATTTGTAGTATTTTTAACATCATACTATGATTAAATGTCACTGATTAGTATGATACCAGGGATAAGTCCAGCCTTGAGAAGTATCATTGATATGACCAGCAATTTCAAATATAAAAGACAGCATTAAACACTAATCTACATGAAGAAAAAAGAAATCCAACTCACCTCATAAAGCTCACCATTACCCAACTTCACATTAGTCACAAACTTTCTATCAGTAGTGGTAGCAGCCACTGTGAGTGACCAAGGTGAAACATTGGTGACTGATGCAGGAGGAGGACCATAATTGCCAGCAGAATTAGATGTGAGTATACCATTCTTCATTGCATGGAAGGCTCCTATAGCAATGGAGTCATCAAAATAATCTTTAGTAAATAACCCTCCAACTGAAAGAGAGATTATGTTCACTCCATCGCTGATTGCATCATCAAATGCCGCAAGAATGTCAGCATCTGAACACCCCCTAGACCAACATATCTTGTAAACAGCAATCCGAGCAGAGGGAACTCCTCCTCGGGTTGTCCCTAAGCCAAGCCCTAATAGGCTTGCCCCATTGACTAAATTTCCTGCTGCTATTGATGCAGTATGGGTCCCATGACCTTCGGAGTCTCTTGGTGAATCAAAATCATCTTGACCTATTAATTGTCCTTTGCTCCGATAGTATCGAGCTCCAATAATTTTGCTGTAAGGATTATAATTGTTAGAAGAATGGATAAGTGATTAAGTTTAAACTTGTGGGATCAAATAATAATTTATCCTAATATCATATCAAGTACATCTGTGTGCATGCATGTGTGTTTATATGTCATGATCACCCATTTAAAAAAGCTAAAAATATGATTGTGATGTGATAAATTATTCTATTCGAGATGACTAGCCTCTAGAATTTGAGAGAGGTAATAGACTTTTTTTAGTTAATTCTCTACTAAAAAGCATTCAATTTATATATATATATATATATATATATAGTCAAGTATGTGATAACCTCATCACAATTTATTCCTAAAAAATAGGAACTAACTCCTACAAATTGAAATTAAAACAAAGGCTAAAACAATCTCAAATAATATCCTAACCTACAGAATTATTTAAACTTCAAACTTCATCAATTGGGGACATAGTTCAGATTGGGATAGAAGTAATTGTGTGTAAGCGCATGCATGCATGTATATATGTCACAATGATATATTGGTTTACTTGTTGCAAGTGAAATTGGACGATTCTTGACAAATACCCCTCCATCTTTTTGGAGGTGGACCAAATCCTTGATCATTGAAACTCTCCGACTCTGGCCAAATCCCCGTGTCAAACATTCCAATGATAATGTCGCTCTCAAAAGTTGTTCTATTCACATTATTGGGAAAGCCCATGAAGTCCCATGACCTTGTCGTGTGGAGTTGTTTATTTTCGTTAGGGAACACGGACATTACTCCCTCCATGCCTATAAATAATCCAAGATTTCGTTCTTCTTCATATATAACTTCATGAACATTAAAACAAGGAACGCTTGATAGATAGCAATCTCTAGAAAATCACATATAGTTCACCAACCTTTTAATTTTTGTGCCTCCTCACTGGTTAGATTAGCCACAAACCCACTAAAGCCCTTCGTATAGCTATATAGCTTAGAATCCACTCCATCACTGTACAATGCATTCCATTAGACAAGTTAGGTACATGGTTTCGCTTGGTGAACTCTTTAGAAATGCATATGTGTTCGTTTGGATTAGCATTTCTGCTTTTTAATTACACAACGTTTTTTATTTTAAATTTATAATTATTGTCTAACGTAATATGATAGCAAATGGCACATGTCATGTCCAATTTTAAAGTAATGGTATTTTAATGCTCACAACCGTCTGCCCAAGTACCCATCATCTAATTATTATATATAAAAAAAAGTACCCATTATCGTTCAAAATCAATGTTTTTATTATTATTAATAACCTGCCCACAACTTCTTGTAGAATGTTGGTATGAATAGATGATGCAGAAATTTTGCCCTTCGGTAGATCGCCCATTTACACAATGTAAACCTGTGTTCACAAAATTTTGCTAAGTCATGCAAAATATATAAATAAAATAAAAGGCACCAACATAGTTATGGAACGGCCAAGAACCTTATAGTTCAATAGATTGATATTTCCTGATGTTTCTAACAAAAACATTCAGATTTAAATCAAACTATAAACTCAAAATAAAATACTAAAGCGTATGGAACTTTTTTGTACAGGCTTTTGCCCATTCAAAGTAAAACACAAGCCCTAGTCTAAGCCAAAAATAATTTTTTGATTCTCGCAAAATCAATGAGTTGATTGCAACCTGCATGGCTGCCTAGCTAGTCATTGCTTAGATCACAATGCTGGCCCATGAGTTTTCAGATTAAAAAAGATAAAGGAATAATAATACTAATAGGCCTATGAGAGAGATATACATGCCTTTCGATCACCATCAGTACTCGCCCCATAACAGGAATTAAGCAGAGTACAAGTAAGGAAAAAAATTAATATTAGCGATGGAAACAGAGACGTTTGGCTTTCCATCAGAAAACTCCCCCAAGAGCCTGTGTTTTAATTAATTGTGAAAGTTTTTCACTCAAAGCGTGAGAGAAATTGGGTTACTAAAGGAAGGAATTGAAAGCTGTCTTTGCTTTTTTGGGTTCTCAAACAGCTAAGAATATTCAAATCACCTCATGTAGAAATTTTAACAGAATCTTAACAGAAATCAGATAGAAACCTAGAGAGATATTTGGGAAAATATCTGTATATTGCATTGAAATGAATCTATACCAAATACTCTGTTATATACACTAAGAGCAGAACTAACTAACTAACTAATTCCACTAAGTTAGTTATAGCATGTGTGAACACAAGCCATGCGTATTTAGATGTTGCTTTATTCAGTTTTCATGTCATTTTGCTATTGCTTCTGTCGTTAATCTCCAGACTTAGTCTTCAGCTCTTCTTTTCCTTTCTTTTGATCTTCTTCCTTAATTACTTCTCTTCTGATCTTTAGAACTTTAACAAATTTATGTCTATTTTAGCACAATAACTTTTTTTTATCTAACCACTTTTAAAAAACATACAGCTTAGATTATCTATTATAAGTTTCTAACCTATATTTCATTAAATATTAATTTTTCTTTATTTTTTTAATTATTTCTCTCTTTTCACACACCACGACAACTATTAATTCTCTTCCTTCATTTTTTGAAAACACAAAAGAAGAGTAAAAAACTAAAATGCACAAATGTATATTTGCCCAAGTACCATGACTAAAATGCATTTTGCACAATTAATGCATAAGTAGGAGTGGATGATTTCTAGGATTCTTTAAGCAAAAGTTGACCCTTATGCCATTTTACACAAGTTGATGCGGGTACTCTAAGCTACATTGAAGCACACCAACAATTAAAAGTTCCAAAGCTGGAACTAGCAATGTTCTTGTTGTAAAAAGAAATAGGCTTTATAAGGATGTGAAAGCTCGGATTTGTATAAATACAGAAGAGCTTGTTTAGACCCCCAAATAAAAATTACAGCTAGAAAGCTATTACTCTAACTTATATCAAGTGTGGAAAAAGAGTAAGAAGCGCAAACAACTGTTATCACTACCCTAAGCCATATTTCTCCATTATCAACAATATAAAGTAAACTATAAGAGTAAGAGAAGAGAGATGCAAACACAAGATAACATCGAGACATGTTGTCGAAGAGGAAATCGAAGAACTCGGCAAAAAACTTCTTTGCGACCCTCCAAGTTGAAATCAATCCACTAGTAAATAAGTTGGAGTACATGAATAACAAAAGACCCTCCAAGCCTAGTCTACCTAATGTACTTGAGCCCTCCAAACTCTTGCTACCAGCAAACTTCTCGAAGTCTTGTTTTCACTAGTTTTTTGGATCTCGCAATACGCCTAATTGCATCCGCCAAGCCTCACTGGCTTCTTTTGGCAAATCCCCAAAACTTCATGACAATGGGAGAGGGTAGGAGAAGAGGCTACAATGATTTTTCACTAAGGATGAGTAGCTCTATCTCTAAAAGATGGGTGTGTTGTGTTGTAGAAAACCTATTTAGGGTTTTTCTCTTTGAAATAGCTTCTCTTGCTTTTGTGGGTAATAAGTGTATATATAATATGGGTGAAGGGTAAGAAAGTCACACTCAAAATCCTCCAGACAGAGAGTTTTGCAAATATCTCATGGGTTGGCCATTCTCACGAGACACTCGCGAAACTGACAGCCTGACATGACTCTTCAGATTCTAACATGTGCTTCTCATGTGCCCTTTTCGCGAGAACCTTTACTCGCGAGCTTTTTGTGAGTTAGTCATGAAATTGCACTGATTTTTCATTTCATGCTCAATTCTTCACTAATTTAATACTAAACCCAATACAATAAAATCCCAAAAAATTCAAGGAACAAAATTAATACAATTACAACACTTTTTGTTATGGAATAAAGCCAACATAAAATATAGTTGTAAATCACAACTTTACAAGATGGAATTGAGATTAAGCTTTAAGTCTTTGGGTTCTCAAACAGCTATTTTTAAAGCCTGCCAAAAACAGAATTATCCAAAGCCAACTATCATCTTTTGTTAATTCTGACATCTAAATTTTTCTTTATCAATTTAGTTTTCAAACAAGGATAACCACTTCAAATAATTTTATTAATGTAATTTATCAAACACTCTAACCGTTAAATTTGTCATATACCCTATGTAAAAGATGTTAGTCCTTCACTCTTGTTTGGATATGCTTCTGAGTTTGATTAGGATCAATGCATTTCGTTATCCTATGAATGGATAATTGAAGAATTTACATGGGAGAGTTTCATTAGTATTAATGCATTGTGTTATCCAATGAATTTAACAATGGGTGAAATTACATTTTATTTCCCTATGGTTTTGTCTTAATACAATTTAATTAATTCAAAAAATTTCAATTGATATATTTGATCCCCAAAAGTTTGTACTAAAGTGAAATCGTTAAGATATAACACTTTTTGTGCCTATATTTTCTCTTAAAACAAATTAAACTAATGCTAGGATTAGTTTTGACTCACAGTCATTCTATTAATGGCTATGTTGATGTATCCATTAAGTGACACCTAAGCCTAATATATGTGCCAGTTAGACCAATTAACTCATTTAATGAAAATTTAATTATCCCATGTAATTAAATAACCTAAAAATATTTTTTTAAATAAAATTAATCTATTAAATGATTTTTTTTTATTCTTTTCAACATTTCATAATTGTTCTCCCCAAACTAGACTACGAGAGAGAGAGAGAGAGAGAGAGAGAGAGAGAGAGAGAGAGAGAGAGAGAGAGGAAAGAGAGAGAGAGAGAGAGAGAGAGAGAGAGAGAGAGAGAGAGAGAGAGAGAGGAAACATTCAACGTATTGTAAAATAGGATTTTAATTCTTTAACATAATAATAACTAAACAACATTTTATTAATTTGCTTATTAGATAAAACAGAATTAAACACTTCCATTCTTGAGTGAAAACCCAATATAAGCATGCATGACAAAAAACTCCCTTAAGAGGAAACATGAGCAACAACGAGAGAGAGAGAGGAAACATTCAACGTATTGTAAAATAGGATTTTAATTCTTTAACATAATAATAACTAAACAACATTTTATTAATTTGCTTATTAGATAAAACAGAATTAAGCACTTCCATTCTTGAGTGAAAACCCAATATAAGCATGCATGACAAAAAACTCCCTTAAGAGGAAACATGAGCAACAACGGGACTTCTCACTTGAACTTGATGCACCTCATCAAACCAAATTAAGGAGCTAGAGATTATACTTTGATCCTTCTTTCCTATGACCCTTACTTTAAAGGATATCTTTTGCCTGATAGACTCAAATGAAAGGACATTTGGTATTATTACAATTTTCAGCCCCCTTGGTGCATTCATAATGGACTTGTATGTGGACATTGGTGACCCAACATTTGTCACAGTCTTAGGGAAAATGCAAATGAATACAGATTTTAACATGGAAGATAATATAAAGGAAGGATAGTTTAGATGCAAAGCAGGTTTCTTTGTGGCTTAAGTGCAGCTGCTGTTATCTTTGGTAACCAATCTTAAAGAATGGTTGTTATGGCCTTGCCCGCACAAGAAATTTACATAATCAATCTTTCTAGCATCATATACTAAACCAGGGTTAATGGCCCTTGTGGGATTTATATGACCTGTCCCATAAGCAAGCTCAGCATCTGTGTTCTTGTCAACACCCATAAGATAACCTATAAACAACATGAGGGTATCAGTTATACATATAATTAGGTCGTTTAATTTAGTTCTCTAAACACAGTTTCAAATTCCCTAAAGAGTAAAAGAAAAAAGCCAATCTAAACACACATGCAGTTTCAAATTGCTCTTTTGTGTGGAGAAGCATTATGTCAACAAAGCCAATCTTGGAGAAAGGTTGCTGCTAGAGAGTAGGTGATGGTTCTTCAATCAAGATTTATTCAGACAAGTGGATCCCTAACTACCCCAAAAACAATGTTTTATTTCCATTGTGTGAAAAAGATGAGGAGAGGAGAGTTTCTAACCTTATAGACCCAGATCAAAAATGGTGGAGGTGTGATTTTATTATGGCAAACTTTCACAGAGAGGATGTTGAGGTCATATACCGTATACACCTTTGAGTCATAGGAATGTGATGGATTCCATTGTTTGGCTGCAAATCAATAAGAGTGGTGTATACTCTGTCAAATCCAAGTATCATTTGGCTAGGCAGATCATGAGAAATGGAGATGTGACTGAAAGCTCCTTAGGTCTAACTTGTCAACATGTATGGTCTAAACTGTGGAAACTCCATATTCCAAATAAGATTAAGGAAACTGGGTGGGGAGCATGTCAAGATATCTTCCCAACTTGTGTGAACCTGGCAAGAAGGAGAATAATCACAGACAATACTTGTGAATGTTGCAAGAGAGCTCTGGAGACTGGAATTCATATATTATGGGAGTGTGGGGTAGCCCAGGATGTGTGGGCTAGAAGTCAAATCAAGTTGAAAAAATGTACTTGTGGACAAGCTAACAATTTGCAGCTGTTTGAAAGTTTGTTCAATCGACTTTCTTCGAATGAGTTTGAATTGTTTTTAGTCCAAGCTTGGCTTATATGGAACCAAAGGAATACGGTAACTTATGGGGGGAAGTTGAAGGAACCTAATGGCTGAATAGAAGAACTATGGATTATTTGAATGAATTCCAACAAGTCTAGGAGCAACTGACTTTGCCAACCACACAACCAAGTGTGAATGTGTGGAAACCTCCTCCCTCTTCAATTTTTAAATTGAACTTTGATGTTGCTATTTGTGCAGACTTGAATTGCTCAGGTTTTGGTGCAATTATCCGCAATGAGAGAGGTGAGGTGATGGCTGCTATGTCTACCAAAGGACCACTTGTAGGTGACAGCAAAAAGGCTAAAATTCTAGCATATCGACAAGCTTTGGAGTTCTCAATTGATGCTAGTTTTACAGAATTGATTATAGAAGGGATAATGCCAATGTGATGAGATCACTTTCTTCCCAAGTTCCTATTCATATTGCTAGGATATGTCTATGGTGATGTCCACTACCTAGTTCATAGTTTGTATTGGAAGTCTATCAACTGTGTCAAACAGGATGCTAATAGAGTGGCCCATTCATCTTTCTAGATATGCTAGGAGTGTTCATGATGAATTGTACTAGATGGAGGACTTTCCCCCACCAGCTTCAGAAGCTTTGTTCCAGGATTCTCTTATTTTCAGTTAATGAATGAATGTTGTTTTCAGTTTCAAAAGAAGAAGAAGAAGGGAGGGATATTATGTAGAAAATAGAATGTCCCTTGTAATTGAGTTAGGCCCTCTTGACGAAAAGGATACTACAAATGGGGCCAATTCATCCTTTTCCTCAATACTTTTTTGTATAGTTGCGGTGGGTATTCTATTAGTATTTAACAAAACATTAAAAAGGATGTAACTAATTTAATACTATTATGTGTGCGTTTGGATTGTGATGGAAAATTAAAATTATTTTACTATTTAGCTTCAACTAACTTTTACCTTTATCTATAGTACTTTTAGCAATATATTTTCAGTTTTAGTAAAATAAGCGGTATCCAAACACACCCAATGTTTCTTATTAGAATAGAGTAGTATGTAAGCAACAATATTTAAGAAAACATGATCCCATTAGTAGATCACTATTGTGATTTGAGAAAATACCTAGATGAGTTATAGTAGTCTTTGACCTCGATTCCGTTCTTCATGCTCAAGCAGGAAGTAGGTAAAAGTAAATAGAATTATAAAAGGCAACATAAGGGAATCCAAAACTCTACATTACAGTACCAACTACACTAGCATCCAAGTGATCGATCCCACCCGATCCCACATTATAAAAAACAATTTTTCCTTCTACCAATGTCTTGTTCGAGGTGTCGATAAAACAATATTTGCATTTCAAAATCAATACCCGTTTGGAATTGTTGTACGTACAAAGTAGAGTTTTAACTTTTAATATTAGAGCTTTCTTTTAACTATAAAGATTTTTAATTTTTTGAGTGTTTGGCTAATTATTGCATACAGTGCTTTAAAGTTATGAAGTTCTAAAGCATAAATAGTGCACTGCATACATTTTTCCTCAAAATTTCATATTTCAAGATTAGCCGAGCATTCACATCTAGTTTCTAAAAATTATCTCATTTTACCATCTCAAAAATTACTTTATTTATTATACAATACCATTTTTCAATACACCCAACATCCCAACTTTTATTTTACCGTACAACACATTAAAATAATATATTTACACAATAAAATAATATAACTCAAAACCATCTCTATTCTCTCCCATCTCTCTCATCTCTCTTCCCCTGTCACTACAACCACCAACTCCTACCACCACCACAACCACGAAAAAACCCAAAAAAGCTACCAAACTCAAACAAACTACCACTACCTCATTGCCTAAAAACTAAACCTTCAAGCTGCTAAATTAAACATTTCAACAAAGACCAATCAACCTATTATGCAAAAACTCAATCTTAAAGTCAAAAGAACTCCAACAATCAAATTAAACACTTAAAAACAAAAACCAATTAAATGCAAAAAAAAACTCATTGGCGAGCTTGAGCACAAATCCTAGTCATTAGTGAGATATACTTGCCTTTCAATCATCATTAGTCACCCCATAACAAGAATTAAGCAGAGTACAAGTAAGACTAAAAATTAAGATTAGCGATGGAATCAGAGACGCTTGGCTCTTTGGGTTCTCAAACACCTAAGAATATTCACATAACCTCATGTAGAAATTTTAACAGAATTTCAAATAGAAACCTGGAGAGATATTTGGGAAAATATCTGTATATTGCATTGAAATGAATCTATACCAAATACTCTGTTACATACACTAAGAATAACTAACTAACCAATTCTACTAAGTTAGTTATAGCACGTGTGAAAACAGGCCACACGTATTTACATGTGTGAAATAATTAAGGCACTAAAACTACTTGTAACTTTATTCAGTCTTCATCGTTTTACCATTACTCTTGTCATTTATCTCCAGACTTAGTATTTGGCTCTTCTTTTCCTTTCTTCTCTTCTAATCTTTAGAACTTTAACAAATTTAAGTTTATTTTAGCATAAGAATTTTTTTTTTATCTAATTAGTTTCAAAAACATACATATCAAATTATCTATTATAAGTTTCTATCCTCTATTTCATTAAATATTAATTTGTCTTGATTTTTTAATTGTTTCTCTCTCTTCACACATCACAACAACTATTCACTCTCTTCCTTCATCTTTGGAAAACACAAAAGAAGAATAAAAAATTGAAATGCCCAAATATAGTGCTTGCGTATATTTGCACAAGCACTATGACAAAAATGCATTTTGCACAATTAATATATGAGCTGGAGTGGATGATTTCTAGGATTGGTTAGGCTCAAGTTGACTCTTATGCCATTTTACACGAGTTGATACGGGTACTCTAAGGTTTAGAGTACCCATATCAACTCGTGTAAAATCAAAAGGTCCAAAGCCGGAACTAGCAATGTTCTTGTTGTGAAAAGAAATGGGCTTTATAAGGATGGAATTGAGATTACGCTTTAAGTCTTTGGGTTCTCAAACAACTATTTTTAAAGCCCGCCAACAAACAGAATTGTCCAAAGCTAGTTATCCTCTTTTGTTAATTCTTACGTCTAAATTTTTTTTATCAATTTAGTTTTCAAACAGGGATAACCACTTCAAATAATTTTATTAATGTAATATATCAAACACTCTAACCATTAAATCAGTCCTATACCTTATGTAAAATATGTTAGTCCTTCACTCTTGTTTGGATATGCTACTGAGTTTAATTAGGATCAATGCATTTCGTTATTCTATGAATTGATAATTGAAAATTTTTCATTTTTGTTATCCAATCAAGTTGGCAATACGAGAATTTACATGGGAGAGTTTCATTAGGATTAATGCATTGTGTTATCCAATGAATTTAACAATGGGTGAAATCACATTTTATTTCCCTACGGTTTTGTCTTATTACAATTTAATTAATTCACAAATTTTCAATTGATATATTTGATCCCCAAAAGTTTGTACTAAAATTAAATCACTAACATATAACACTTTTTGGGAGCAAATATAGGCACAAAAACTGTTATATGTTAGTACCTATATTTGCTCCCAAAAACAAATTAAACTAATTAGGATTAGTTTTGATTGACCGTCATTCCATTAATGGCTATGATGATTTGTCCATTAAGTGATACCTAAGCCTACTATATATGTGCTAGTTAGACCAATTAAATCATTCCATGTGGATTTAATTATCCCACGTAATTAATATTTTTTTTTCTTTTTTGTTAGGTTCTAAAGACTTAGGTTTTTGTGTATTTAGAACTCTAATGTATATTGTTGGCAAACCATGACCAAAACAATATGTTTAGTCGTGTTTAGACTTGCTCAAAGTTGTCTCATTTATGTAAAGTTGGAATAAGTTGATGCAGAAGGCTTTTATGCTTCTCGGCCTAGTTCGATCGATCAAAGCTTAGGCTCGATCAATCGAAAATCGGGTCAGAGGTGTTTTTCTGCAGAATTCCAACTCAGCCCTAGTTTGTTTAAAACGTTTAGGGTTTTCTAATTTGTCCTAAGTATAAAAGGCAAACTCTAGTCACGTATTAGTGTGGCTCATATTGCTGTTTGTGTAAATCTCTTGTGAGATCTAGAGGAGCTTTCCTTTACACAAACTTAGGGTTTTCAAGGAGGAGATATTATCTACACTTTGATGATCAATTCAGTTGCTGCCATTGAAGTTTAAAAAAACACAAGCAGGTGTGCTTGTATCTGGTGGTGAATCCAAGAAAGAAGGAGTCCATGGATTCGGAGCTTGCACATAGTCGTGTTAGTAAGTTCTACTAGTGGGTAGCAATAAGAAGTCGAGCGTGGGGGTTTGTAAGTCTTATTGTATGAACTTCGATTCTTTCAAGATAGTGGATTCAAGTTTACCTTGAGGATAGCTAGGTTAAATCCTCCCCAGGTTTTTACCGGTTTGGTTTCCTAGGTGATCATATCTTTGTGTTATTTATCTTTCCGCTGCATTGCATGATATGATTGTTGTAACTGTGATAACCTAGATTTGTTAAATTGGACTAAGTAACAACTTGGCTAATTACCTATGTTAATCCAATTGTGTTTTAAGATGTCTAAAAACCATCATTTTTAACATTTCATAATTGTTCTCCCCAAACTACACTAAGAGAGAGAGAGAGAGAGAGAGAGAGAGAGAGAGTAGAGAGAGGAAACATGAGCAACAACGGGACTCCTCACTTGAACTCGATGCACCTCATTAAGCCAAATTAAGGAGCCAGAGATTATACTTTGATCCATCTCTGCTATGACCCATATGATAAAGGATTTCTTTTGCCCAACAGACTCAAATGAAAGGACATTTGGTATTACTTCAATTTTCAGTCCCATTGGTGCATTCACAATGGCCTTGTATGTGGACACTCGTGACCCAACATTTGTCACAGTCCTAGGGAAAATGCGAGTGAACACAGATTTTGACGTGAAAGATAATATAAAGGAAGGATAGTTTAGATGCGAAGCAGGTTTCTTTGTGGCTTGAGAGCAATTGCTGTTATCACCTGCAACCAATCTTAAAGAATGGTTGCTATAGCCTTGCCCACACAAGAAATTTACATAATCAATCTCTCCAACATCATATACTAAACCAGGGTTAATGGCCCTTGTGGGATTTATATGATTTGTCCCATAAGCAAACTCAGCATCTGTGTTCTTATCAACACCCATGGGATAAGCTGTAAACAACATAAGGATATCAATTATACATATAAATTGGCTGTTTAATTTAGTTCTCTAAACAAACATGCAGTTTCAAATTCCCTAAAGAGTCAAAGAAAAAGCCAATCTAATTTCTTCTTTATTATAAAATGACTTCTAGAAGATTTTAAATTTAATAATGGAAAATGATAAAGATACAATATTTTTTATTACATAAAGTTTATATATTGATGTGACAATTAATATAATGGGTAAATTTGAAAAACATAATATATGAATGTTTGAATTATTTCTTTGAGATTGGTGAAACATTAGTTTGTAACGTTTATTAGTAAAAATTTTATCTTTGGCATCACTTATTCTTAATTACCTGTTGTCATTAGAGTTGACTTAATTGCAGCAGGGGACCATGTTAGATGAAACGATTTCACATAAGCAGCTGCTGCAGTTGCATGTTGACAAGACATTGACGTCACAGAGATTATATTATATGGAACTATTCTTGTATCTCCTTCATCTCCTATCACAATTATTGCCTCTAACCATGGGGCCAAAATATCCACTCCAGGGGCTGTTAAATGAGGCTGTATAAAATATGTAAAATCAAAACTTAAGGAGAAGGGAGGGATGTAGGAAATAGAGATTTACTTAAATTATTTTGAGAATGTCCCTTGTAATTGGGTTAAGCCCCCTTGACGAAAAGGAGGCTACGTATGGGGGCCAATTCATCATTTTCCCCAATACTTTTTTGTATAGTTGCTGTGGGTATGCTATTAGTAATTAACAAAACATCAAAAATTAAGGATGTAAATAATTTGGTATATACTGTGTCTTATTAGAACAGAGTTGTATGCTACAATATTTGAGAAAACTTAATAGGGCAATCTCATTATACCTAGATGAGTTATAGTAGGCTTTGACTTCACTTTCGTTCTTCAAGCTCAAGCACGAAGCAGGTAAAGGGAATGAGAAGGCAACATCAGTGTAACTTACAGCTTGCATAATAGTACCAGCTGCACCGGCAGCCGCCAGCCAGTTGCCCCCCTTGGTCCCCAAGTGTTACCGTATCACAAAGAACAATTTTTCCTTCTACTAATTTCTTGTCCAATGTGCCGGTAAAATAGAATCTGCATTTCAAAATCAATACCTGTCTGATGTTGTTGAATGAAATAGAGTTTTAACCCCAGTCTTTAACTGTAAAACTCTTTATTTTTTCAAGTGTTTGGCTAATCATAGTATATAGTTCATTAAAGTTATGAATTTATTAAGCATAAACAGTGAAATTGGATCATTGAAACTCTCTGACTCTGTCCAAATCCTTGAGTCAAACATTGTCGCTTTCAAAAATTGTTCTAATGACATTCTTGGGGAACATGGACACTATTCTCTCCATCCCTAAAATCCAAAATTTCTTTCTTTCTTTCATAAATGTCTTCATGATAACTAAAACAAGGAACAGTTGATGGCAATTTCTAGAAAAACAAAGTTCAAAAAACTAGCCTTCTAATTTTTGCGCCTCCTCCTCCTCCACGGTTAGATTAGCCACAAATCCAGTGAAGCTCTTTGCGTAGCTATGTAGTAAAAAATCGACTCCATCACTGTACAATGCATTCCATTAGACAAGTTAGGTACGTGGCATCACTTAGTGAACTCTTTAGAAAATGCATTTGTTTGTTTGGATAAGCATTTTCAGGGCAGCGCCACCTTAAGGTCAGGGTGGTCTTTATTTGTTTGGATACGCATTTTCAGGGGCGGCACCACCTTAAGGCCAGAGTGACCTGAAAATTTATATATATATATATATATATATATAATTTAAAAAGTTTTATTTGTCTACCCTTCAAAAAAAATTTGGAAACACCCTCAATTTTTTTATGCCAATAAACTTAAATTTTGCTCCATAATTTGTTCTACATTTAGTGGATGAATGATTGCTTGGTTGTGTACATTGAAAGAGATGTAGCTTGTAGTATTGATAATAAGATTATTATGCAACGATTTCAAAATATAAAAACTCATAGAAGACAATTGTAAATTTTATGTATTTGCGTGTTTTTTTAATTGTTGTTGTTATCAATATATAAATTTCTCTTTTTATTAGATTATATAATTTATGTTTCTTAAAGAATACCCTGAGAAAAATTCTTAGAGCCACCACCGCTCATTTTTGCATTTTAATTTCACCACATTTTTTTGTGTCACTATGAATCTATGATAGCAAACAGCATGTATCATGTCCAATTTTAAAATTATGGTATTTTAATGCACTCAACCGCCTGGCCAACCACCTATCATTTAATTATTATTTTTTTTTAAAAGTACCCATAATCTAAATTGTTATTCAAAATCAATGTCTTTTTGTTAATAACCTGCCAATAACTTCTTTTAGAATGTTGGCATGAATAGACGATGCAGTGATTTCGCCCTTTGGTAGATCGCCCTCGTACACAATGTAAACCTGTGTATGTTCACAAAATTTGGCCAAATCATACAAATAAGTAAATATATAAAATGAAAAACACCAAAATGCGTATGGAACTTTTTGTATAGGCTTCGCCCAATCAAATTTCAAAGTAAACCCAAGCCCAAGTCTTTAAGTCGAAAATAATTTTTTGATTCTTGCAAAATCAATAGTTGAATGCAACCTGGCTGCCTAGCTAGTCATTCTTTTGATCATAATGCTGACCCATGAGTTATCAGATTAAAAAAGATGAGGAAAGAGGCAATAGAAATACCAATAGGCCTAATAGAGAGATGTTATGCCTTTCGATCAGCATCAATCGCCCCATAACAAGAATTAAGCAGTGTACAAGTAAGGCAAATTAAGATCGGTCATGGAAAGTGAGACGTTTGGCTTTCCATCAGGGAACCCTTCCAAGAGCTTGTGGTGTAGTTAACTGTTAAAGTTGTTCACTCAAAGCATGCGAGTGGGCTATATATATAAAGGAAGGAATTGAAAGCTGACTTTTGGGTTCTCAAAACGGTAAGCTAACAAACAAAACAGTCCAAAGCCTGGCAATGTTCTTGTTGTGAAAAGAAATGGACTTTTTTATAACGGATAGAATTGAATCTAAATTTTTTAGACTTTGGGTCTCAAACAGCTTTTGTTAAGCCCGCCAACAAAACAAACACAATTGCCCAAAGCATATCAACGAATGGAAAGTTAACTATGACCCACTTCAATCTCTGTTTTATTAAATATTTCTTTGCTAAAGTGTCGATTTTATTGCATTCTCAATTCAAATATCAACTAGTGGAAATAAATATTCACTAACAGAATCCAAGAAACAAAAGAAGAAAACAAATGAGAATAATTTAAGATAAGAGGAGGTAAGTCCAGATCAAATTGGGCTGTGATGAAATTAGCCCAAATCGGGTCTTTCTCAGGTAGGGGCCCAAGGCCTAGAGCCGGCCCTTTCTACTTTAGTAATTGAAAGCTTTGTAGGACAAAATTGGGATGAGTCAAACCACAAGAGGCTAAGTGATAATTTAAAGTTGGTCCACCAAAATATAAAATACGTTAATTTAGATGCAACTTTAACAATTTCATATTAATTCCAATTTTAAAGGAGTCAAACCTAACCCTTGACCAACATTCGGGTGGCCTAGTTGGTAAGATACCGGGTCGGTAAGTCTCAGGATTTGAATTCGAGCCTTAATAATTAGTTGTGTGTTGATGCTCCTTATATCCAATTTCCATCCCAAACAATTCAAAATAATAATAAGTGAGTTTCTCACAAATCAAGAGTATGGAGTCTCACTCGGGAGCGGGTAGAGTGCTACTATGGTCACGCTCAGGTAGGGAAGCCACACTGAACGCCCCCTCTACCCATTTTTTGTTTACCAAAAAAAAATAACCCTTGATAATTTAAGGATTAAATTATGTTTGACAAAATCACAAGTGCTAAATTAGGACCCATTTGATATGTAATTGCAAACAACAATTTTTAAAATTATATGAAAAATGTGATCTAAAAAGTGTTTTCAAGTGAAAATTGTGATATAAAAAATATTTTGAAAACACGTATTTAAACTTTAAAATACTCATAATGTAAAAAATGTGTTGTATACTATATTTCTAATAACATAATTGTATGTTTGGTATGTGTATGAGTTTTTTTTTTTAAAATGATGGCTCATTTGACATGTATAGTAAAATTATTAATAGGTATGAATTTTTAAAAAGAGATACAAAAAAAAGAAAGAGGGGAACGTGAAAGGAAGAGAAAGAGGGTCCACCAATTGTCATTCAAAGAGTGTTTGGTCAAATCATATGGGTCTCACGATTTTCAATATATTTACAACAATGCCACTTAGCATTGTTACTCAAAAACTAAAAACTAATCCGGATGTATTCTCAAAATATAGTGCCTAAACACCCTAAATTGAGAATCATAACTCAAACACTCTTAATCAAACACCCATAACAAACACGCTTTTTTTTAGGCCACAGTTTTCAATATTAAAACACTAAAAATTGTTTTTTAAAATCAAATATAAATTTTTTTTAATAACTTAATTTTAATCACTCTATTATGAATGAATTCATCACAGAAACATGTTAAGGATTTAGTCGATACTAAAATTTTGGAACTAAAGTTTGATTGTAATTGTTTTTTATAAAACGTTTACCAACATTCTTGTCATTTTCTTTAATAAATTGAAAATGATTCCCGTGGTTACAAATTGCCATAAAAATACCTTGTGCTCTCAAAAACAAATCAAATTAACATTAGGGTTTTTTTTATTAGCAACCAATTCGTTAATGGCTATACTAATGTGTCCATTAAGTGATACCTAAGCCAGCCTTATGTTCCAGTTCAACCCATTAAATCCTACCACACGGATTTAATTATCACATATAATTAAATAACCTAAAAATATTTTAAAAAATAAAATATATCCATTAATTTTTTTTCATTTTTACATTTTATAATTGTCTCCCCAGACCACAGAGAGAGAGAGAGAGGATTTTATTTCTTTAACCACTCTTAAGTGAAAAACCAATATAAGCATGCATTAACAAAACCTCTCTTAAGAGGAAAAATGAGCAACAATAGGGCTCCTCACTTGATGCACCCCATCAAACCAAATCAAGGAGCCAGAGATTATACTTTGATTTATCTCTGCTATGACCCTTAAGGAAAAGAATTTCGTTTGCCCAAGAGACTCAAATTAAAGGACATTTGGTATTACTTCAACTTTCAATCCCGTTGGTGCATTCACAATGGCTTTGTATATGGACACTAGTGACCCAACATTTGTCACAGTCCTAGGGAAAAAGCTAGTGATCACAGATTTTGACATGGAAGATAATATAAAGGAAGGATAGTTCATATGCGAAGCAGGTTTCTTTGCTTGAGAGCAACTACTGTTATCTCCTATGACAAGTCCTAAAGACCGGTTGCTATAGCCTTGCCCACACAAGAAATTTACATAATTAATCTCTCCAGCATCATATACTAAACCGGGGTTAATGGCCCTTGTGGGATTTATATGACCAGTCCCATAAGCAAACTCAGCATCTGTGTTCTTGTCAACATCCATGGGATAAGTTGTAAACAGCATAAGAGTACAAATTATACATAAAAATAGTTTGTTTAATTTAGTTCCTTAAGGAAAGAGTTTCAAATTCACTAAAGAGTAAAGATGAAGCTAATCTAGTTTTTCTTTTTTATAAAATGACTTCTAGGACTAGGCATTTAGTGATTTTGTATCTCTCAAAGGTTTTAAATTTAACAATGGAAAATTCGAAAGATACAATATATTTTGTTATGTAAATTTTATAAATTGTTGTGACAATTATTATAATTAGTAGATTTGAACAACATAATATATCTTTGAATTACTTCTTTTGAATTGGTGAAACATTAGTTTGTAAGGTTTTTTTAGTAAAATTTTCTTTGACGTTAATTACCTGTTGTCATTAGAGCAGACTTAACTGCAACAGGGGACCATGTTGGATGAAATGATTTCACATAAGCAGCTGCTGCAATTGCATGTGGACAAGACATTGACGTCCCAGAGATTATATTATATAGAACTATTCTTGTATCTCCCTCTACTTTTGTCATAGTTGTAGCCTTTGACCATGCAGCCAAAATATATGCTTCAAGGGCTGTTAAATCGAGCTGTATAAAACTATGTAAAGTCAAAAACTAAGAAGAAGGGAGGGACATTATGTAGCAAATAGAGAATTACTTAAATTACCTTGAGAATGTCTCTTGTAATTGGGTTAGGCCCCCTTGACGAAAAGGATACTACGTATGGGGCCAATCCATCATTTTCCTCAATACTTTTTTGTATAGTTGCGGTGGGTATTCTATTAATTAGTAATTAACAAAACATCAAAAACTAAGGATGTAATTAATTAGTATAGAGTATGTACAGAGTATTATGCAACAATATTTGAGAAAACTTGTAGGGTAGTCTCATTATACCTAGATGAGTTATAGTAGTCTTTGACTTCGCTTACTTTCTTCAAGCTTAAGCAGGAAGCAGGTAAAGGGAAAGAGTTGGCAACATTAGTGAATCTAGTATTTTGCATTATAGTACCAACTGCACCTGCAGCCAGTTGCCCCCCCCCCCCCCTGTCAACCCCAAATGTTTCCATATCACAAAAAACAATTTTTCCTTCTGCCAATTTCTTGTCCAATGTATCGATATAACAGAATCTGCATTTCAAAATCAATACTTATTTGGTATTGATGTTCGAAATAGAGTTTTAACCCCAGTGCTTTAATTATAAAGCTCTTTATTTTTTAGAGTGTTTGACTAATTATAATATATAGTGCTTTAAAGTGAATTGCAGACATTTTTTTTTTTTAAATTTTCAAATTTCAACATTAGCTTGCTTAAAGCTATTTCAATTTTAAGACCCTAGTGTTTTTTTTAGCACAAATTGCTTTATGTAATTCTCTTTAATAACATGTAAACATACTTAAATAGTTTTGTATTATTTTGTTCCTCAAATCCACTTTGTGGCAACTCAAAAGATTATCCATGTGTATTTTAATTACGTGAACTACTCAGTAGTCATGTGATTTATTTAAATGATTTAAGGAATAATGTGATTTAACATTCATAGATTTTCCTATAAATTGTTATTTAATGGATTATATCAAAGAAGATTTCTCTCCAAAGTCCAACCCAATTTGAAGGAAAACTTTTTCCATTTTTTTTCTATGATTAAGAGCACATTAGCAAAAAATTTAATACATTCCTAACCAACATTCTAATCTTCATTAACCTAGACTGGGTCGGGCCAACACCTGCACTAGTGTTTAGGGCGTCTCCACCATAAACAATAGGGAACATTTTGTTCTCTAGCTCAAAAGTGTTTATAGAAAGTCCCTACATACAAAGAAAATATATATTATTAAGGAAAATGATAAATTTATTTCCAAATTTTATTACATAAATCTTACAAATTGATATGTCAATGAATATGATTGGTGAACTTCAACTCAACCACCTAATAAATAAACAATGATGATGGAGAAAAAAGTGGTAGGTCCATGAATGTCAGTTGTGACCACCACCCACAATCAACCAACTTAGCAATTGTGAAATTTATTGTAAAGAAATTGTGTCTATAGCATTGATAATTAAATGATGTGTGTGTGTGCGCCCGTGTGTGTGATTAGTGACATATCATTCAATATGCTCAATGTATTAAAGTTTGTAGTATCTCAACAAGTGTGCAAGATGACAAAGTCTTTGTATGGGCTTAAATAAGCTAGTAGGCAATGGTTTGCCAAGTTGCCATCTACCAATGTTCAACATGGTTTTATACAATCTAAATCAGACTACTCAATGTTCATTAAGGTATTAAGGTTGAGAAGTTGTCAGTCATCATTGTTTTTGTCATCTTGTGTATGTTGATGATATTTTAATTGCAAGTAATCATGTAGCAGTTGCAGACAGTTTCTAGACAACAAGTTTAAACTCAAGGATCTTGGATCTTTGAAATATTTCTTAGGTCTTAAGGTTGCTAGAAATTCTAAAGGAATATCTTTTTGTTAAAGAAAGTATACTTTGGAGTTGTTGTCAGATGTAGGTCTTTTAGGTAGTAAATATATGCAAACTCCTATGGAACAGTTTGCTAAGTTCAATAGTACAGAAGGGGATGATGTCCTAGATCCTTTCATGTATAGAAGATTAGTTGGAAAACTTCTATATTTGACCTAATAAGATCTGACATTAGCTAGCGCTATTTAGTTCATAAACTGAGACAATACATGGATTCTCTTAAAATTCCTCATCTTCAGGCAGCATATAGAGTTCTCAAGTATCTGAAACACAAACCAGGACAAGGCCTTTTCTTTTCTGTACTATCCAGTTTGCAACTAAAAGCTTATTGTTATGCTGATTAGGTAGGATGTCTTGAAACTAAAAGGTCAATTTATGGTTTTTGTGTGTTCTTGGAAGACTCACTGACCTCATGGAAATGCAAGAATCAAAGTTGTAGGTAGATCATCAGCAGAGTCAAAATATCGGGCAATGAATACTATGACAAGTGAAATAGTATGATTAATTGCACTTAGCTTCTTTTTATTGTGACAGTAAGGCAGCTTCGTATATTGCTACAAACCCTGTCTTCCATGAAAAGACCAAACATATAGAGATCAATTGCCATTCCATCAGAGAGAAGATCCTTGCAACAATCAAAACATTTCATGTTCCCACGAAACACCAAATAGCAAACCTTTTCACAGAGCCTCTTAGGCATGCACAATTCTTCAAGCTTCTTTCCAATATAGGCATACTCAATATATACACTCCATCTTGAGGGGAAGTGTTAAAGCACATAGAGCCTAAAGCTATAAGAGTCGGAGCTACAAGTTGCAATTTGCAAGGATTGAAGCACAAGCTAAGCTACAATCGCATAGTGTTAAGTCTTTGTGTAACTGTTTGTCGTCTAAGAAATATTTAATATTAAGAGTTAGTTTGTATATGGTTGACAGGTATCATTATGTGATTGTTCCCTTATTAGTTGCGAAGTTAGTTTTGTAAGTTAGTTATTTTCTCCTAGTTTCCCGCTTTTATATATAGAGAAATGATATATTCACAACATTTTTACAACAAATCCTAAACGGCAGGTTATTACTAGTTGTTATTGTTAGGGCAAAAAAGTAATTTTAGTGTTAGGTTCAAATTTGAACCAATAGCAAACAACCATATGTGATTTGTTGTAAAAATGTTGTAAATGTAGCATATCTCTTGTATATATAAGCAAAGATCCCTTTAATCAATTATTCAATGAAGCATTTTACACAAATCTCTCTCGGTTCATAACCTCCATTGATAAAGCTTCAAACTTTCTATGATTTTGTTATATTTGTATTCTTAACATCACATTGTAATTGGATGTCAAGATTAGTATGATTATAGGGACAATGTCAATATTGGTGTAGGCGTGCAGCCTACAATTTTGAGTAAAAAAAAAAAAAAAAAAAAAAAAAAAAAAAAATTATCAACATGGAGAGAGAATCCAACTCACCTCATAAAGTTGACCATTACCCAACTTCACGTTGGCCACAAAATTCTATCTATGGTGCTAGTAGCCACGTACTGATAGTGACCAAGGTGAAACATTGGAGATTGTTGCAGGAGAAGGACCACAATTGCCTGCAGAATTAGATGTGAGTATGCCATTCTTCATTGCATGGAAAGCTCCTATAGCAATCGAGTCCTTCAAATAATCTTTAGGAAACCCTCCAACGGAAAGAGAGATTATATCCACTCCATCGCTGATTGCATCATCAAATGCTGCAAGAATGTCAGCATCTAAACACCCATCAGGATAACATATCTTGTAAACGGCAATGCGAGCAGAGGGAACTCCTCCTCTGGTTGTCCCTGAGCCAAGGCCAAATAGGCTTGCCCCACTGACTAGATTTCCAGCTGCTGTTGATGCAGTATGGGTCCCATGGCCTCTGGAGTCTCTTGGTGAAGCAAATTCATGTGGACCTATTTTTCCTTGGCTCAGATAATATCGACCTCCAATGATTTTACTGTAAGTATAAAAAATTGTTGAAAGAATGATTAAGTGATTAAATTTAAACTTTTGAGATCAATAAATAATAATTTATTATACACATCTCATTTTGAGTTCAAGTCTTGTGTCTAGTTAAAATGTTTAAAATAATTATAAATGTTTATATCTGAATGCATGCATGTTTATATGTCATGACCACCCATCTAAAAAAGAATTTTAAAAAATATATATATGAATAGCAGAATATGTTATAAGTATTCGCGTGTGTGCGCACATGGATAAATAAAACAAGGAACAGTTGGTAGCAATATCTAGAAAATCATAGTTCACCAACCTTCTAATTTTTGCGCCTCCTCCATGGTTAGCTTAGACACAAACCCATTGAAGCTCTTCGTGTAGCTATATACCAAAAAATCAACTCCATCACTGTACAATGCATTCCATTAGACAAGTTGAGTACATGGCATCACTTATTCAGTGAAAAAAAAGGTACATGCATATGTTTTCTTGTTTGAGAAGAGACTATAGTGTGACTTTGAGTTAGATCATCATTCTCTATCCCTTGTGTGTGTGTTTGTTCCTCCAAAAATTAAAATTTATTAAAAAAATAGAAAAAAAAAAAAAAAAAAAAAAAAAAAAAAAAGAAAAAAAAAAAAGAAAGAGGTAGAAGAAACATTTCTTTTTGTTGTCCAATATACTATGATAGCAAACGGCATTTATCATGTCCAATTTTAAAGTTATGGTATTTGAATGCACTCATCGCCTGCCCAAGCAAGTACCTATCTTCTAATTATTACCACCCAAAAAAAAAAAAAAAAACTCATAATCTAAATTGTCATTAAAAATCAATGTCTTTTTTGTTAATAACCTGCACCTGCCAATAGCTTCTTGTAGAATGTTGGCATGAATAGATGATGCAGAGATTTCGCCCTTTGGTAGATTCCCCATGTACACAATGTAAACCTGTGTTCACAAAATTTTGCCAAATCATGCAAATAAATAAAATGAAAAGCACCAAAATAAATATGAGAGAGATATTATTTTGCCTTTCGATCATCATCAATCGCCCCATAACAGGAATTAAGCAGGGTACAAGTAAAGCAAATTAAGATTAACCATGGAGACGTTTGGCTTTTCATCAGAGAACTCTCCCAAGAGCCTGTGGTCTCAGATAAAATGTTAAATTTGTTCACTCAAAGTGTGAGAGAAATGGGGGGCTAATAAAAGGAAGGAATTGAAAGCTATATATATCTGGGTAAGTTATTGTGAAGTCTGCCGACTAACAAAACAGTCCAAAGCCGGCACTGGCAATATATGTATGTTCTTTGCTAAATTATCATTTCTAGTGAATTCCCAAACACTATAAACGTTAAATCCGTCCTATACTTCATCTAAAAGATGTTAGTCCTTCACCCTTGTTTGGATATGCAATTGAGTTTGATTGGGATCAATGCATATTTGTTTATCCTATGAATTTGATAACAGGAGAAATTACATTTTATTTATATAATGAAGTTGGCAATAGGAGAATTTACACGGGAGAGTTTCATTAGGATTAATTCATTGCGATATCCAATAGGAGAAATTTCATATTGTTTATCCAATGAAGTTGACAGTAGTTGAAATTACATTTTATTTCTTTATGATTTTGTCATATTACAATTTAATTCACAAGCTTTCAATTGATTTATTTGATCCCCAAAATTTTGTACTAAAATCTTAAGTAAACCCTTAAGGATTTTTTTTTTTTTTTTAATCCAAACTTTAGGTAGTCAACATATAGTAACTAAATAATTTTAGGATTAAATTATGATTGACCAAATCACATATGATAAATTGTAATTTTCCTATTTTATTAAGGCCCTATAGAAGTTCAATGCATTCATCTTAGAGTTTGGATCTTACATGTGACAAGAAAATTTGACTGAAATCAAAGGTGTTTGTTGTTTTGTTGCATGAAGGCCCAGGTGGTGGGTTTTTGTTAGTAATTTGGCTGAATTTGACCCGACTCATAACTTATGGTCCATTAATCGTCTGCATGGGTTATCTGATACATGAGTTTAAATTTAATTGATATTGATATGAGTTGTATAGTCCTATAACAATCAGATTACATGTAATAAAAGAGAGAAAAAGAAAAAAAAAAAAAAAAAAAAAAAAAACATATCTCTATAGTCTTACCAACTTTAACTCTGCCTATATTTGTATTCAGTGACGTATATTTTGTTCACAATATTTGATCTGAAGTCCTATAAAAGGAGAAGGGCTGTAGTTGACATCCAATAGAAAATTTGATCACTATACTATGAATGAATTCACTATAGATACACGTTAAAGGTTTAGTCAACCCAAAAAATTGGTACTAAAGTTTGGTTATTGTTACTTTTATAATAATTTACTAACTTCCTTATCAATTTCGTTAATCACTTATAAATGGTTCTCATGGAAAAAAAAAAAAAAGGGCCCTAAAAATACCTGTTATTCCCAAAAACAAACAAACAAAAAAAATCTACCCAATTGGCTGAGTAGAATCCATTGTTGTTATCTCATGTTGTGCATATCCAAACTCACATGCCGCAATAGAGACCAGAATTGTGAGTTTGAAATCTCATGTTTTCCATTAACTTATTACTAACAGATAAGACAAAAAGTGGCTTTAAACAAATAAATGAGCTTAATTTCAACAACAACAAAAAGACAAATTTATTTATTTATTTATTAAACAATGAGATAAAAAGAGGATTTAAGCAAATAAATCAGGCTAAAAAAGAGGATGCCAAATCCAAATAGACACATATCATCCTCATGATATGTTTGGGTCTGCCACATTAATTTTCAAGGAACAAGCTGATTTCAATTGTCCCAGCATGATGGTTCCTGACTTATAGCCAAGGACGTGACCAAGATCTTCAATAAAAGTATAAGATATATATGATAATTGTTAGAAAAAGCTGGGTAACCAAGGAGATAAATTTATGTGAGTTTGAGTTCCTGACATAATAAGTCACTAGCAGGCGACACAAGTTAGTGGACAAGAAAAGGCCTTTGTACTCAAAGAAAGTTTTTGTATTGTACAACCAACCAAGCATCTGCTAAAAGTGGACGAATCGTGCATCAGATCAGAGAATCTGGACCCAGATCCCAGGCCAGGTCAATATATACTTCTACGTGCTTCACATATACATAATGTATCACTCACTCTCTATGATGCAACTATTTTCTAGAATTTATTTGAAATATTAAGGACAGTATGTGGAATCTAGTACAAGTTTTTACAACACCAAGAATGCTCAAGATAAACTATTACTACGCTTTGTGGCCGCGAGATATCTCATACGTAAGCCTCATACGTATTTGGGTATAAATCAAAGTACTGCCTCCTGAATGATTGAACTCGAATTTACCTTCTGCTTGGTAACATATGAATGTGAATGTGACAACTCCTTATGAGCCAACAGAAATTTGTGGCTGTAAAAGAATATATATGCTCTTGTGGTTAGTGAATTGTTTCATTCGTTTTCCGAATATGAACGTCTAGACGTACATGTACATGTTTCGTGTTTGCTTGCTGCATATTGCTTAAAAAGGAATGTCCCTGATTGAAATTTAATCTAGCCTGGATAATGTCGTTTAGTAACACTATTTATTTTCCAATTGTTTCACATCAAAAAAAATTTCTACACTTTGTTTACACCATGCATTTTACGCATGGTGAGTGTGGACACTGTTAATATAAAGTAATAATTTTTTATGATAAAATATAGCTAGACAACACCTTTAAAGTTCGAGTTAATGTTAATCAGGTTCAAAACATTTCAAAACTGACAAACTTAGTCTCTAAACCCAACACTGTTAGAGACCATAACTCATTTCTCTCTTCTTTTTCTCACGTTATTTAGGAACTAAGTTAGTCAATTTTAAAATTTCTTAGACCTAATTGACACTAGCCCAAATCTCAAAAATGTTAAATATATTTTACCCAATTTTTAATTATTAATTAGTGTATACACTTAGGTATTCATGATCTATAGCACCCATGTATATAAAGAGGGTACCGGTAATAAGAAAGTAAACCACAATGTAAGGTATGAGTTGAAATTGGGGGGTGGGAGATGATTTTGAGACATAAGACATGATGGTTGGCAATGGGGGCAAAATAATGAGGCATGTGCATGAGTTGCAATGATGCTCCATGAGAGAGTGCTTGAATTTGTGTGTGTTTCTGTTCCTAAAAATGTTATTCTTTACGTACTCTATCTTTACACTACTCCGATAAACAACGTTATTTAAATTACTTAATTTGTACTTAATCCCAAAAGCAAAAAGGTTCATTAATTCATTATCACGTGCCTTAGTTTAAGGTTTGTTGCACCTGCCACTCGTAGAAGAGTATACCGTTCCTTGGGGCTGAGCTGGTACTATATTATTGGATCGTGATAGACACGTAGATATAGAAGCGTGGATAGTTTTTGTAAAAGTTAAAATTCTCCTCCCTGTTTGATGATGAAAACCATGCACTCTAACACACCGGTTCCCCGCTTTGTACTCATGTTGGATTTTCTCATTTTTCCCTTTTTCTCGTCAATTTATCATCTCGCTTTAGGACTAATAGTACTTGGTTTTTTTTTTTTTTTTCCTAATGCTAAGAAATTAGTATCAGTTATGTAATATTAGCAGTAGGAAACAAGGAATTTCATTAGATCTTAACTCGCTTTTTGTGTGGAGGAATTTGCTAACCCAAAGGTTTTTTTTCTTTCTTTTACTATATATTTACAAAAAATTTCATAACAATAACTGTGTATGTTTTTATTAATTCGCATTTAGACCCATATTACTATATTATCAACCATCAATTACGGATCACCTTGATTGTTGTAAAATATTGTGTGAATGGTAAAATTTAGATACAACACGTTAGATTCCTCGATTAAATTCAAACACATGATTGTATTGATTCTATAAAACATAAATAATTTTTTTTTAAGAACAATTAAATACAAATTATGTATTTTATTTAATTGAAGAATCTAATATAGTGCAGCAAAGTATGTTTTTATTTAATTGAAGAATCTAATATAATGCAGAGGAACTATATCTTAGCCTTATCCTTGTGTGAACATTGTTGTGAGTCTTGTGACTAGAGTTATTGAGAAAGAAATAGGACCATGGTAAACTAGGGACCAAATACAACATATATTGGCTTCTTCTTTTTTTAAAGAGTTTTAACCTATGACGTCTGCTCCTAATAATAGCTCTTTATCATCAAACCAAGACACCAATTGGTTTTTGGTATTGGCAATGATTGAACCCTAGATCTCTTATTTAACCATCAGAGACTTTACCAGTTGAGATAACTAGAACTCATTATATTAGCTGTTAGTACTACTAGATGTGCAAAATAGCTAAAGATTGTTACCCTCATAAAGCTATAAGCCAGTTTTTTGTTTTTTTGTTTTTATATACAGTATTTTAAAATCTTTTTTTTTTATTAGTTTTTTTCACTTTTTTTAGAATATAAGTATTCTTTAACACATTTTCAGCAAAAAAAAATTAACATGATAAATTTGAAAAGTATATTTAGTTTTTTTTTTTTTTTTTTTTCAATTGTGATGAAAATCCCCTTTTCTACCCCCGAAAATATCGGCTTTATGAGGCAGTAGCTGATTTCATGTGGCCTTAATTAATAATCAGAAAGATAAGACTGCTACCAAAGTTGGTTTGCCTTTCTGTCGTTTTTACTCAAAAAACAAAACAAAACAAAATAAAAATGTTGGTTTGGCCTTGCTAGCTTTTGAGGTAATTGAATGCAACCGATAGGCATTTTATGTTGACTGTTGAGATAACGTGGAGCCAATGGCATGAATGGTCCATCACGTACGATGGAGTTATAGGTCACAGTTATTATCGTGTAGAAATTTGGTGGTTAATTAATGGTCTTAGCAAAATGGCAACCACATGATAACGCTCAGAGTCAGAGATGCTAGCTTCTTCATGCATGGCATGATGCTCAAATTTTGATATTTACATCACGTATCGATCTTGATGTATGAAACAACTAGCTCGTAGTGTATATTTGATACTAAAATGAACAAATTGACAAATTCATACATCAAGATGATATTATACACTACGAACAAGTTGTTTCATATATACAGTGTATATATGATACTAAAATGAACAAATTGACAAATTTTCCTGGTTGGCAAGATTTCGACCTAATAAGCATTCAATGTCCACCTCTTTACCACCTAATCCAGAACCCAAATCGCTCTCATTATTGTATTGGATTGTTTAGTTAAACTAACCTTTTTTCACGGAGTGGTTAAAAAAGTACTATTTGTGCTAAATTAGGATTCAAAAGTCTTTATAATTTAGTGGTAAGTATATATATATACACCAAAAATCTCTTTTAATGAGATATTAGAAATTGAAAGAAATTGGTTTATAATAAGAAAAGGCTGAGAACAACATAATATGGGGATGGGGATGAAAAAGAAAGGTGAAAATGTGAAATGCAATCTTCACCAATAGTGCCGTACACAAAATGCAACAATGCCCATTAGCATAGATTATAGATACAATGATATTGCTAGTGAAGCTTGTCCATGCCGTACACAAAATTCAACAATGCCCATTACTAATGCCAGAATATCAACTACCCCCATTGGATGTAAAACTATATTCTTCAAGCTTCTACCTAAAACCATGTTTACATTAAGACGCAATAATTGATACATGAATCCATACTTCCCTCCCCCATAACGCACATTAATGCAGTTGGCTATTGTAAATGGGTTATGTTAACGAATACTTTTAGGGCAATTGTTTAATAAACCATAATAGAAAATTTTTAACATCATTTTTATGAAAAATATAAAAAACTATCAACAACATTTATTATTTTATCATTCTCCCAATAAAATGTTTCTAAAAATAACTCCTAAACCAATGCCAATGCCTTAAGGCATTGGTTGACATTTCCCATTGTAAATTGAGGATGACAATGATGTACACCTCGTGAAAAGGTAGGAAGCTAGCACAAAGTAGGTGTGACAAAATCTAATATGACTGGCGAACCCGATACGACTAACCTATTTATAAACAAGTCATGGATTGAGGCTAAATGAGTTTGAGTCATATTCGGGCCGACACAACTAACCCGTTTAATAAATAGGACGTGTTCATGTTTAACGTGCGAAGCCGTTTGAGCCTTTTAGCTTATAAAGTTATTATTATTTTGTTATTATTGCTTAATTTATGGTTGTATTTTTATGTTTATTACTATATATACTTATGTTGTAATTGTATTTTAATTTTAGATATATAGAAATTGATAACAAGTTATTTAGGTTAGGTGTGACCTATAAATCAAATAGATTATTAAACGAGTCATTTGTATTAACTTTTACATGACTTGTTAATTAAACAAGTTAAACGTGTCATGTCAGATCAACCTGTTTAATAAAGAAATCGTGTTAGGGTTGAGGAATCTGGACACATTTACTAAACAGGTTAGGTTCAAGTTAACCCATATAGCCGAATATACTCATGACTTGACACAACACGAAATCGACCCACTAACACAAATTGACACCCCTAACACGAAGTATTTTTTTGTAATGATTGAACTTGTTGCACACGTGCTTGTACGTACACATTGGTGTGCAAAAACTAAAATCGTTAGATGAAAACACGATTTTCAACTTAAAATCATGTATTCAACTCACAATTTTAGTTGCTTTTGTATTTGTGTGTAATTCCAAGTTGGTGTGTATAATTAACACTGCCTTTATTTTTTGGGGGAAGTAGTTCACAATTTTCTTCTCTTATTTTTTAAACTAACCAATTTCTTCCTTTATACTTGGAAAATGAGCAAATATCTCCAATTCAATATGTTTTTAGTTAAATCCAACAAAATCATAACGATTACAAATATAATATAAAAAAACAACAATGCAATTTTCAACTTTTTTTGTGGTGTTTTTTTCCCTTTTATATATATATATATATATATATATATATTAGAAAGTGGTGTCTCATCTTTGACTAGATTATCGCACTCCCTATTCATTAAACACTTTAAAATTCAATGGACAAATAGTGCGTATAGTGAATTGAACCAAAAACTTTTTTTTTAAATGTATGTCAAGTTTAGACCACTGGTGGATCTAATTGTATGTGAGTTACTTGTAAAATATATATATATATATATATATATAAATAATCATTTTAAAATAATATATTTGGTAACCACCCTAAATTGAAAAAAAATGTATATATATGCTTTAAAAAAAACATATTATATACTAAATTAATCTATTTTGATCATTCTAATAAAAATGTTGAATACCTTTACTTGATAATCATAAGAATTTTAGTTCAATAAATATAAGAGTAATGCCACATCTACAAAATTTTCACAGTAATTTCACAATAAATCTTATGTGGTAAATTGTTATTAATTCTAATTCGGGTTCAATATTGACATGTTTTACCCACCAATAATAGGCTAACAACTAATTGCATAAGATTTGTTATGAAATTATTGTGATCACTTTATTATTGTTATTAATTCTAATTCGGATTCAATATTGACATGTTTTATCCATAATAATAGGCTAACAACTTGTTACATAAGATTTGTTATAAAATTATTGTAGTCACTTTATTGTTCTTATATCAGTATTTTCAATTTACACTTTATCATTTATTAGTCTATTTTTTTTTCTTATTCTCATTGTTAGTACAAAAAAACAATTATAATATTTTTGTATTTACGTTTTTTTTTTTTATGACGTTGATATATTCAAACTATCTCTTTATTAAATTTTGTATAATTTAAATTTCTTAATGAAAAAAAAAAAAAATCTTAGTAGACTAACGAACCTACGGCTACGGGTACCCGTGGTGATAAAGTCAGATTTCTAATGGCCTTACTTGCAAGATAAACAAAGAATACAGGGATAACCAGGTCAAATATCACGAGATGATAATACGGGGTCTTATCCAACTAATATGGTCCCCACGAAGGTAGACCACGTGCATAGATGCATCAAAGTTCGTAGAGATCAGGAAAAAAGAAAAGAAAAGTATAGTTCGAAACCCAGATTTTCTAGTCCTAAATTCTAAATTCTCTGTCCATGAGTGAGAGAGAGAGAAGTTAGACTTGGTGGCTGTCAAAAACTCTCGGCGAAGGATCCAATGCGCATAAACCTCTAAATCTCTCTATTCATGAGCACAGTTAAAAACCGCTTCCACTTCTCTCTCTCTCTCTCTGTCTCCCTCTCTCACCAAAAGTATAGCCAAAGAAGCTCAACAGAAACAGAAAAAGATAGTGTTTTGATCATTATATTCCATTCCTTATGTATGTAGGATCTCTATAACAAGTACCCTTCTCTTCAAACCCTCTCTCTCTCACACACACACACACACACACACTTGTTCTTTGTAGTTCTATATAGTGTATATCTCACATGTTCTCGGAATTCAAAGAAATACCATTGCTAAGTATGCCAAATTCAGAGACCTTTCTCATCAAAGACGATAAAGAAAGTGTCAAATTCAGCATTTTCGAGGAACCCACGTTGAGCAATGAAGATAAGTGTTATCCAGCCATGGCCTCAAACGTGCCCGAGCTTCATGAAGAAAAAGAAGAATTCGAGATAGAAAAGAAAGAAGAAAAGCGCGAGGCTACGGTTCCTTCTGATGTATGTGAAAGTGTGAGGCCATCTCTAGGTGAATTCAAGGTCGAAGAGGACGATGATGGTTTCAAAACTCCAACATCTTTGGATCACAAGGTCCCAGTGATCAAACAGTGCCCACCTGCTCCAAGAAAACCCAAGCCATCAATGAAAAGAAAAGTGTCACAAAATGTACGTACAAGTCTTCAACTTGATCTATCAAAAGAAGTCGAATCACTCTTTCCTCCCTCTCTTCTCTCAGATTTTCATTGCAAGATCAAGAAAGCTCGGCCTCTAAGAGACGAGGAAGAGAGACTTAAGTTATAATTATTTGGTAAGAGATCAACTTTGCACAATGAGGCTCTACCCCATGAATGATAATCCTGCAATTGAGATTGATTTTGGTTCTATATTCACTCTTTTTTCCTCTTTGTAATTTCTTCTTCTTCTTTTTTTTATTCTTTCTGGGGTTTAGATCTTGATTTGGTGGGATTGGTCTATGACCCAGATGAAGGTGTAAAGTTAAAGTTAGTTTGCGAAAGATGATCAAAGATGAAGTACAGACCAAGAAAAAAGAGTTGTGATGTAGAATTCCTACTTTACTGCACCCTTGGGTTCTTTTGTACTCAAGGTGTTATGCTGTTCTTAAAAGAGAGAACTTATTCTTTGAGATTGAATAAAAATTATGCTTCTATCTTTTATGCACTCAAGATTTGAAAGCATTTTCTTTCTCAAAGATTCTTTCTTTCATTTTACGCTTAGGCAAATTCAAATAAGGTTCCATGAGATCCTAGGAAGAAGCCAAGAAGGTAAGCTTTGCACATTGTCATTTTTATTTTTATTTTTATTTTTTTATATAATGGTAGAGTATCTTCATAATTTGGACACTCTAATAAGCAAAAGACTAATTCATTCCTTACTGCAATGCCATTTGTTCTGCAACATAAGGTGACCATACATTTTAATTAGTGCTTCTGATTATTACGGCTTGCTTTAACAAATGGGGTGCGCTCAAATCCCTAGCCTCTTCTTGTGCTTATAGAATTTCTCTTCTATGTGTATATTATATAGATCAAGCTTTGATTTTCGAGAGGGCCAAACATCCTCCATGATGATACTCAAATATTGCGAAGAATACCGAATTGTAAATGAATATTTATGGGCACATCCCCATTATCTAAGAATTTTTTACTAGTTCCAATTCATCAATCAGATACCTAGTGAATTAATACTTAAATGGGTTTCCATGAGAGGTGATAATCCATATTAGTAGTTTCTTATATAGATATACACACTAACTGAGAATGTAACAATCATAACCAGCTAAGATTCATCAATTTTAGAAAGGATGCATGGCAATGTGCATTACTTTCATACCCTCCAAAGTATTGATGCTTCCACATCACTCCTATTTACATAGTGGTATTCACCTGTGGGCCCCATGCCCCCATCATGTGAATGGGATGGTGTGAAAGCAACAAATGTCTGGTATGAAAATAACAATTATTCCCTGATCAGAAAACGAACTTAAGCCTCAAATGATGGTATGCCATTCCTGTTCACTTGACAAGTAAGCATCAATGTCGGCCAAAACCTTAAATTATGTATGCCTATCTATTCAATTGTATCTTATTGTGATTTTCTTTTTCTTTTTTTGATGGGGTATCTTATTGTGATTTTGTTTGCATATATAAACATGAACACGTACATATAATTTGGATATGTGTTTTAAGTATTATTATTATTCCTATAACAAAGAAATAGCATTGGAATGACTTTTTTTTTTTTAAGAGTTTTAACTTATAGTATTTGCTCTTGATGATAACTATTTATCATCAAACTAAGATACCAATCGGTTTTTGGTGTAAACGGAGATTGAATCCCGAATATTTTATTCAACCATTAGAGACTTTATCAGTTGAGCTAACTAGAACCCACAAATGGCCTTTTGATTTCACGCAATTGCATTAATTGGACTTTGCTTTACAGCTGACTTCAATCTTCTTTCATGCTAACAACTCTATCTTTATGCCAAAGACTAAATAATATAGTTTTTAAAAAATAAAAATAAAAAATTATTTGCAAAAGACAACTTGGCAAACAAATCAGAACAAAGATGTAGTCTAATTCAATCCAGTTCTTGTACAATTGTACGTATCTGGCCCAATCTTAGTGATCCTTTGGTTCTTGGGTTTGGCAGACAAGGTCATGGTTAGGCTTTGGGTAACTGGATTGGGCCAACAGAAGCCTGGTCTAGTTAAGGCCTTCTTCTTTTTTGCTGAATTAATTCAGCCCTGAAAGCTAATTCTTGGATGATGAAACCACCACAACGAATAGAATTGCAAGGCTGCAACAGCCCACTGGGCTTTTGATATTGCAACTTGCTGGCTTTCATTTTAATCCCATCAAATATTACTACACTTTATGTCCCTTTAATAAATGAAATATTTTTTAGACTGAGGAATGAGACTAACCCATCTCCAGCTGCGTTTGACAGAAAACAGTCTGCCAGATTGGAGATGGGCACAAGCCCGTCCCAATTACAACACAAGGCACAAATTATGGGCAAACACTATTTGTATCTCTTCTTAGTTTTTACAATTAAAATATTCCAGCAACTAAATGAAATATTGAAACCTATCAAAATCCTCTAATATTGGTGCTACAAGCCAGTTTGGGAGTACAAAGACGGATTGAAGAGGATTGAAAACGTTAAATGCATCACCTTCCAAAATGAGGTTTGGGAGGCTTAACTTTTTTTCTTTTTTCTTTTTTTGGGAGAATAAAGCTGCAAATTTTATTAAGAATTGGTATCTAAGTTGGCTAAGATTACAACATTGAGGTATGAAGAAACATCTTCCATCCACACAAATAAACTTATAACATGTAAATACATGTTTAGCACATCCAACAAGACTACGAGCTACAAAATTCCCTTGTCGCCAAACATGTGAAAAGCTGATAGCCATGGCACAATACTAAACTTCAGTTGAGGAGCATGACACGACTTGTTATTTCTTAGATTTCCAAGAAATGAGTGAGTCACCAAGAAATATATAGAAACCATTGATTGAGCATCTGATATTAGGACATGATGTGGTCCACAATAGCCAATGGTTGATATAACTAATTTTTTATTTTTTGAGAAATGATATAACTAATTTAGAGTAAAGAAAAACAGGAGAATATATAGAAAGAGTGGATGAAGAAACAAACCCAAAATAAGGCTGTAGAGAATGATTATCTTAAATAGATATATTAATTGGTAAAAAAATAACTTACGTTAGCCCATACTACATATAAAGGACTTAGTTTAGGTCCAGTGCATCTAATGCACTAGACCCGATCATATGGATACACATGTTTAAAAGTGAACACATGTCATCATCTTAACGGGTCTACACTACTATACATTGGACCTAAGTCTAACCCACATATAAATAGCAGTACATTCTCTAGTGACAACTTGCATAATAATTACTCTCCCTAGTTCCAAAATCATGCCGTCAAAAGGTCATATAGACTATTTACTCAAATTAGGATCTTTTCAAAATATATATATATATATATATTTTGTTAGGGTACTTTTTTACACCTAATTTTATTTGAATACTACATATTTATATCACTAATAAGTTATTGGGTTTTCCCAAATATTTCATATCTAATTATCTAAATTGGGTCATGATATAAAATATCACAAAAAGCCCAAAAATTTATATTTTATCCAATTTTATTATCATTATTTAGGTAAGCCCAAAACTAGCCTTATGAACCCAATACACACATCTTATTCTATTTAAAGCCCAAGAATACTTATGCTTGGCAATATCTGAAAAGTCCATGACTCAAATTCATGGCAAAACAATTTAATCAATAGAATTCAAATCCATAATCAAAGCCCATGATTTGAAACCATGGCAATTTATTTATCCAAAACCCAATTCACATTGGCAATATCAAAACTCAATTCTCATTGGCAACATCAAAACCCAATTTTTATTGGCAATATCAAAAACTCAATTCTCATTAGCAACATCAAAAACCCAATTCTCATTGGCAATATCAAAAGTCCAACTTACATTGGCACTATTTATCGGAAGCCCAAGGTTATCAATATTTAGCAAAATACTATATCATAATTATTTCACCTAGAAGTCCAATAATGACCAATGCTTTAGATTCTTAAACCTATTACTACAATATTACAAACTTATGGAATTTATGAATTATCTACTCTTAAAACCCATAGTGATTTTATAAAAGTCCAAGCAAAGAAAGGGCCACATGGCCCAACTAAAGATGCTGAAATGAAGTAAAGTTCTAGCCCAAAAGGGTCCCAGCAAGAGGCTTGAAAGTGGGCAACCAACCCTTGTTCATCCCTAAGTAAAGAAACAACTAGAGCCCCCTATAAGAGGACCAAGCCTTTAAGGATGAACTAGGGGCTTTCCCATCAGTTTTCTACCACCCTCTACTTGACGTGAACAGTACCCAAGAGCTGTCATATCAGCTGAAGTCAAAAGGATGAAGGGACTCCATCATCTTTCTCAAGATTGCACCTTTAGCGGAAGGGAAGCTGAAACCAAATTATCCAAACTTCAACAAATTAATGCTATAAATGTTAAAAATGTTCAAAACATGATTCATGTGCCAAGCCCATGAATCCTAAAGGGGAAAAAATTGGAAACATGTGGCTTAGAGGACATAAAGGGATCTCCAGCAGAACCCTCTGAAGTGGGCTTAAACTTTGACACTTGGCTTGGGGTGTTAAGTCCTACTTCCTAGGGTCCAAATCTCAGTTGCAATATTAGGATTCGTTCTTAATACTTGCCTTAATCCCATTGGCTGAACACAATTTCAGCAATCTTAGCATTTAATGCAAGATTACTCCACGTACTACCTTGTCCAAAGAAGCAAAACAGCTCCAAAAGCAAATCTCCCATTTTTAGGCCAAATCCAGGTTATTAATTCAACTAACCTGCTCCCTTGAATCAGAGCTACGTTTTTTTGGATGCTTGTTAATTAATGCTTCTTTAAACTCCATTATAAAAGTATAAGCACCTCAGCCCACAAAAAGAACAACTCCCTCTGAAACCCCTGGTCTATTTGCCATTTTGCTAGTAATTTAACTCTCTTTAAGCTCACTATTCATCCCTTTCAACCCACGTTCATATAACCTCAGACATTCTTTCCTCTCTTTTACAAAAACACAGCTCATAAATGCCTCCCACTACTCACAAAAGTCTTAATCTCAGAGTTAATCTCATCTCACTCACTAAAACAACCCATATTGTCTCATTCATGCCTTATGAACACACACCCACCAAAATCTTAGTTTAATACTTGCTGCACTGAGCTGAGATCCCTCTCTCCCTTCACACCATGCCAACCAATCATTTCCCTCTTCCCATGGAACCTTTAATTTTTACTTTTTATTTTATGGTTGAAGGATATAATGTATATGTAACAATCGAACTTTTCCCTCACATTGATGTAATGGTGGCTGAAAGTACAATGAACTTCCATGACGAAGACATACAAGGACCCCCAGGAGTTAACACATTCCTAAATTTATTTAATCATTGACCAATGGACTGTTTAAATCTGTTTTTTCTAGACTAAGTGTAATTTTACCCTTACCGCTGGAGATTTTATTTCACTCGAACTATCAAACCAGGACCACTAATGTACTAATTAAATATTATAACATATTTTTCATTGGGCTTTTTTGTTGCTGTTTTGTTAAATACAACCTTAGTTTCTTGCTTGGATAGGCTTTATCATCACACCGAAAGCCTTTGGGTACCATCTCAAGAGCCCATAATCGAGTTTTGGCTTAGCTTCCCAACATTTTAGATAGAGGCATCAATTTTCCCCTCGACATATATATATATATATATATATATATATATATATATACATATCTCAAATTAGGACTTATTTGAATAACTTAAATCCAACATAAATTACAAGTCAAAGGACTAAATAATAAATTGACCAGACTTCAAGAAATTTTAAAGGCATCTTTGAAAAACCATATCCAGTTTGCTGCATCAATCTCCCATAATTTCAGAAAAATTGACCTCAAGCTCAGGTTTAGATAATTAGATCCTTCCCTCTATCTATTAGATATCCAATCATTCCTTTCCATCCTTTTTTTTTTTTTTTCAGTGATAAAAGTGGAATCGACATGCTATTGGTCAATCTTTTCTCGTTCATGATAAACCTTGCTAAATGAATTCTTATTTGTAATTTTTTTTTTCCCAAAGTGTAGCATGTGAGACCATTGCTAAGAACAAATCAGCATATTCATGAACGACCGCAGCCCGTTTGATGTCAAAGGTTGGAATGATCACATCTGTTAGAGTCTGTTTCACAGTTAGGTTGCCAAGCAGCCCGTTTGTCAATGACCGCAGGTACTTCCCATCATACTTGGGCCCCACCACCGCACCAAACAAGCTTGTCACTGAACTCACAAAATTTTTCTGCCTGCTTCCATGGAATCAACTTTAATGGAAAATATACACCTTTTTTTGAATTCCCTTAAAAATTGTAAAAACTGAAAGAAATTAAAGGCTTTTTTTTTGGTATTGTGATTTCATTGAGATTTACCTGCTCTGGGGAAAAATCTTGGGACAGTTCTCCAAATAGAAGTTGATGATGTCCTTTGCAGCATACATTCTCTAGTGATAGCTTGCAACAATAAATACTCTCCCTAGTTCCACAATCATGTAGTCAAAATGTCACATAAGACTATTAACTCAAATCAGGACTTGTGGACTAACTTAAATTCTACACAAAATACAACATAAAGGACTAAATAATAAACTGACCAGACTTCAAGAAATATTAAAGACGTTTTTGAAAAATCATATCCAATTGGCTGCATCAGGATGAGGGCATCTAGCCCAATCAGAGTTAGTAAAAGCTTCAAGATGAGGAAAACAAGAAGATGGGAAGCAGAACCCTTAATCCACAATGCCTTTGAGATATGGGAGTACTTGATGAGCAACATGTAGATGGGGGACATGTGCTTCAACCATGAATTGGCGAAGGACTCATGGAATAAGACAAGTCAGGCCATGTTAATGTCAAATAAAGAAGACGACCAACAAGCTGTCTGTGAATGGTGGATCATCAAGCAAAGGACCAGCAGTGGCAGATAAGTTGATATTATGTTCCGTGGGGGTTTGGGTAGGCTTACAACCAAGAAAGCCTAAATCATATAGAATATCTAAGGCATATGAGAGATACTACGTTTACAATATTTTTACAACATTTTCACAACAAATCATAGGTGGTTAGTTGTTATTAGTTTAAATTTGAACTTAATACTAAAATTACAATTTTTTGCACCAATAATAACAACCAATAACAACTTGCCACTTATAATTAGTTATAAAAATATTGTAAATATATCATTTCTCAAGACATATTTACACTGAAAAATCAAGTAACCAATAGAAGAGTGAGCTAATTCCAAACCTAAGAAATACTTGGCTCGATCAATATCCTCTAACTTGAACTATTGATCAAGAAATGCCTGCCTTCAATTTGTTAATAGAAGGAAGATCATTACTTATAATTAAAATATCATCAGCATGCACTAGTATAGTTATAAAACCTTGTGTACAAGTGAACAATGAGTAATCACACATTGATCGAGCAAACTCACACTGCAACAAGGTAGAAGAAAACTTGTTGGACCAATGGTGAGAGGCCAGTTTAAGGCCATACAAAGATCTAGTGATTTTGCAAAACTGAGAAGATTTCCCCTTAACTTTCTTCAAAATCCAAGATGTAATTAATCTCATGTACACTTCCTCATCCAACTCGCTGTGAACGAAAGCATTATCTCTCGAAAGTCACGGTTTGAACATGGGGTTTTATAAAAAGAAACATAAGACATGGGAGGAGTTCATTAAAAAAAAAAAAAAAAAATTGAATTACCTTCAGTTCGGATCGGAATTGTTCGTTTTGGTATGTAAATCAGTACAACAAAACCCTTGTTATGTTTCGATACAAATTTCGGTCAATAACGAACAATACCAATCATTCCAACAAAATTCCATGTTGTACTTTGATCTATTAGATTTTATATATTTTTATAATGTTTTAAACGTTTTTTTTTTAATGAATTTATTTTAATGACTAAGAATTTTTTATAAGAAAAAAATATAAACATGCAGGACAGAGTGCCAAGACAAGGACTCGAATGCAAAAACAGAATAAAATAACGTGCCAATTGCAGTAATGGTGTTGAGTTGACAGCCCCAACAGAAGATAACAGACGTGAAGAGATGTCATATCATATAAGCAATGAAATGAAAATAAAATAAAATAAAAACCCTCTTTGACCGTTTCTTTTCCTACCATCAAAATCCCCCAAATACCATACCAAACCAAACCAAAACCATAACGGTAACAACCACCACTGACCACCCTTACCCCCCTTCTTTTTCTCTCTTCCTCTTCCTCCTACTAATTCCTTTCACCCAAAAAACCAAAAACAAAAACAAAAACAACAAAAATAAAAACAAAAACATGTTTCCCTCACGTTGCACCCAAAAAAAATTAAAAAATTAAAATGGAACGTAGAAAAACGCTTACCATGAACTGGGAGGGTCTGGGCGACAATGACGACGATGATCAATTCTTCGAGTCCTACAACCGCCTCTCCTTCTCCTCTGCCGTTTCCATCAACCTCACCGCCACATGCTGCAGCTCCTCCTCCGACGAGGAAGATGACGATTTCGAAAGCAGCCGTATGTCATTCGCCTCCGCCGTCTCCTCCCTCCGCTCCACCAAACTCAGCCATTTTGACTCCCTTTCCTCCACCACCACCTCCTCCTCCTTCATAAATTCGCCGCCCAATTATGATGTCTGGATGTCAACACCAGGTTCCATCAATGAACGTCGGAAACGCCTCCTCCAAGGCATGGGCTTAGCCGCCACCGCCACCACCACCCCCAACAACAACAACAGCAACAGCAAAACCCTCAGCTTTAATCACGTGGTTTCCAATAAAAAAGTCGACACAAACGATCACGATCATGTTTCTTCTCCGGAAAAAGAACCACCCAAACCACAACAACAACAACATAAACAAGAAGAAGAAGAACAAGAACAAGAAGAAGACAATGTTGTTTCTACGACGCTTCCACATTCGCCTTCTCAATGTCCAATCGTCCTCGTACGCTCGCGCTCAGAGGGAGACATTCAAAGCGATTCGTTTTCGCTATCCACGCGTAGGAAAGAGGAGCTCATTGGTACAATATCGAGGCAACGTCTCACGAGAACCTACTCCATGATATTAGCCCAACATGCTCGGATATGTGCCTATACGGATTCAATCTCTCCTAACGAAGCTCGATCCAGACTGGGACGGAAGCGATCGATACGACACAGCAGCGCGTTGTCGTCGGTATTGTCTTCGAAGGGAAGGTTGGGGGCTTTCTTTCTGATCAAGAGTTTGGATACAGGGAAGGAGTTTGTAGTGAGTGAATATGGTGAAGATGGGATGTGGAATAGGTTGAGTGATCTTCAAACTGGGAAGAAGATGACAATGGAAGAGTTCGAGAAATGTGTTGGGTATTCGCCGGTTGTTAAGGAGCTAATGCGTCGAGAAAACGTGTCCAGGAGGAACGAGATCATCGATAGGAAAGTGAGTGCAAATTCTTATTTTTCCAGGAGTTTGAGGATGAGCAAGAAAGGAGGTGCCGCTTTGTTGAAGAATGTGAAAGGTTTGGCCAATTCGATGAGTGGGCTAATGGGTGAAAAGGAGAGAGAGCTTTCGCAGGTTTCTTCTTCACCGGTTGTAGAGCAGAAACCGATCAAGAATTCATCGTCGTCGGAATGGACAAAAGTCCGGCAGAGCGGGAAGTCGTTTAAGGAGTTATCTGCTTTGCATTTGTGTCAAGAAATTCAGGGTCATGAAGGGTCGATTTGGTGCATTAAGTTCAGTCAAGATGGGCGGTTTCTTGCAAGTGCAGGGGAAGACAGAGTAATTCATGTGTGGGAAGTGCAGGAATGTGAGGTCATGTCATTGAGGTCAGGGGAGGAAGGGAGTATGAGTCCTAATATATCACCTCTCCAACTGTCGTTGTGTGCTTCCAGTTCTCTGGATAGACCTGGGATTGGAGAGGTCACGCCATTACCATCAGAGAAGAAGAGACGAGGAAAGTCTAGTACAAGAAAAGGGAACTCAGCTCCAGACTATGTTTATGTTCCGGAAACTGTGTTCTCGTTCTTGGAAAAACCTGTCTGCTCCTTCCAAGGTCATCTGGATGATGTTTTGGACCTGTCCTGGTCCAAATCTCAGGTCAGCCTGCTTCTCACCCTTCATGTGGTAGTAGTATATGTACAAACAAATCTCAAGAAATTCAGCATTTTTTGTAAAGAGAACTTAATTGATTGTTTTCATTGTATTTGTATAGATAGCTTTTCTTCACATTTCCTATATACATAGTCATACAGAGATTTAATATAACCAGGTCCAATTGGAATGGATTTGCAGCTGTTGCTTTCATCTTCAATGGACAAAACTGTCAGGTTATGGGACATGGAAAGCAAGAGCTGTCTAAAGGTGTTTGCCCACAACGATTATGGTGAGATGTCTAACCATGTTTCCAATACTATCTTGACTTCATTTTGGTCAAACATTGGTATTCTTTTCTTAGATGTCTTACTATGTCTATTTTGAGTGTAACATAGGGTTTGTTTGGCATCAGTTTATTTGGTTTTTTGCTGATTTTTTTTGTTGTTTTTGAAAAAGTAAGTTTATTTTTATGAGGACTCTTTTGACATAGGAATTTTGGTTTTGCAGTAACTTGCATACAGTTCAATCCTATTGACGACAACCATTTCATCAGTGGCTCACTTGATGCAAAGGTTCGAATATGGAACATACCTGAACGGCACGTTGTGGACTGGATTGACTTTCATGAAATGGTTACTGCAGCATCTTACACCCCTGACGGCCAGGTCCAGTTAAATTGAATTTTTCAGGATGTTTTGTGTCTCATACTCTTGAATAAAGTTATAATTTTCAGAGGGAAGCTCACTTCAGTTTAACCGAATCTCAGTAAAATAGGATCAACTTAGTAAATATCACAATCAAAAGCTTTTGTTTCCAAATACAATAGGCATGGCTTTATTCCTCTAGTGAAAATTTATGTTTTGGAAACTGTAGGGTGCCATCATTGGTTCACACAAAGGAATTATTCGCATGTACAGCACAGAAGGTAGGAGTTCCTTTAGTTGTTTCTGTTTTATACATATATGCTAAGAATTCAATTGAACCCTGTTGAACATTATTCTACTTTCTAATATAATCATATAAAAACCAAAGCCTATATGTTGATTCCACTGTATTTGTTGACCTAGATTGTAAATTAGATCAAATATGCCAGATTGATATTCAAACAAAGAAGAAATCTCAAGCTAAAAAGATTACTGGGTTCCAGGTAATTCTACTTTCAGTTTCTAGCTCTGTTCCCTTTTTGTTTTCTTGTGATGCTGTGTGCCTAAGAGGCAAGTAACTTTGTTTATGAACAGTTTGCCCCAGGAAATCCATCTCAAGTGCTTGTTACTTCAGCTGATTCCCGGATTAGAATTTTGGATGGTCCCGATGTCACTCAAAAATTCAAAGGTATCTTCATAATCATAGGAGCAGAAGTCTCTACCTTTTAGCTGGTGTGTTGTAACCTTTTTCTGGTTATGTTAATGGCTTTGTTGGTTGGATATATAGCAGGTTTTCGAAATACAAGCAGCCAAATTTCAGCTTCTTTTAGTCAAGATGGGAAATATATCGTTACTGCAAGTGAAGATTCTCAAGTTTATGTTTGGAAGCATGAAGAGCCCAGAAATGCTGGGACAGGAAAACCCAAAAATGTAGTCACCCAATCACACGAGCACTTTCAGTGTAAGGATGTTTCAGTAGCAATCCCATGGCCAGGTACCATAAAGGGTGAACCACCAACCATGTCAGTGCAATCTAAAAGACAATCCAAACGCCTTACTTCACAACTACCTTCTTCTGGAGGGTCACCGACCAAAGAAGACAACTCTGCAAGCAGTAAAAGACACTTGCCATCTCTTCCAACACCTTCTGCTGGAGGATCGCCAACCAAAGAAGAAAACTTTGTAAACAGTAAAAGACACTTGCCACCTCTTCCCAAGAAAAGCACTAATGTTTCAGAGAGTGTTTCAAGTCCACCAGAAGAAGAGCTTGCTTATGTTTCACGTACAGATTCTGGGATTGGCGAGTCATTCACTTCACTTTCTGCCTTGTTTAGATACGGTGATTCACCTTCTATTTCTGCTGCCAATCCATCGTCTTCATCTTGGTCTTGGTTTGATGCTGGTAATAACCATGTGACCCATACCACCCAAGCAACAGCATGGGGCTTAGTAATTGTGACAGCAGGATTGGGAGGTGAGATCAGGGCTTACCAAAATTTTGGGTTACCGCGTAGGATTGGCCGCCAAACAAACATTTTTGGAGGCCCTACATGAGTGGATTTCTATTGGCAAAGATAGAAGCATTCCTTTTTTATGGCAAAACTTCTGCGTTGCAACATGAGAATATAATTCTTGCATGTGGGAGTTGCTCCATTCCAGTGAAATCAAACTGCAGGACTGGTATTTAATATTCTATATGCCAAAAGCTCCTCACAATAGTTTTTGTAAATTATAGCTGATCCACTCCCACATAATTGATGCCTATATGTGTTTACTCCAAATCATAGGTGTTTTGATTTTCTACATATCATTGGAAGCCATGATCAGATGTAATTGTATGTCATGTAACATATGGCAATGAATGATAGTTCCTGAGTTCAAATCCTATATAAATGCGTGTTAGTGTTCCATCTTGATGAATATTACATACCTCACAAAATAGGCTCTATTTTTGGTCTCCTTGATCGGTACTGTCAGAGGGTTGTATGCAAAGGAGATTCTGTGCCAGCATCTGGCTAGTAATTACACATCAGATCATGTCCGCATTAAATATTACACTAGGTTAGATCATTTTCTTATGGTTTTGTACTTTTGTTCACTTGCATAATTCTTTTGTTAGTTATTTTCTTATTGCTTTTGGTCTACTTGCAAAATCATTGCAAACAACAAAGTAATTCTAGTAATTTCTACAACTGAGTTTGTGCTGGAAAGAAAAAACAATAAAAGGTCATTGATTCTATTTGTGGCTAAGAAAAATCACTGGGTGCAACAAAAGAGTAAGGGTGGGTTCAAGTTGATGACAATCGTAGAGCTCCATTGTTGTACTTTGCAAGAGCAACAGAAGAGAGAACTTTGTTGGCCATTATTCATTTACTAGTTATTCATATGATACACCTAAAACAAAGGTGTTGTGTTATTTGTATATGATTGTCGTTGAAAAGGATGGTCCTTGTTTGGTAACTACAGTGTGTTTTCCATAAACTGTTTGACATTTAATCATTTCTTCCAAAAGATAATCCAATGTTTGTTTTTGGATTTTTTTTTTTTCATGCCATATTTCTGTAGAAGTTTTCCTGTTTGAAGTGTAAACGATTTGTCATAATGGTTAAAAAATAGAACTACATTCATTTAGGTATCTGGTCATCTTTTTTGGATTTTTTTTCATGCCATATTTCTGTAGAAGTTTTCCTGTTGGAAGTGTATACGATTTGTCATAAAGGATAAAAAAAACGACATTCATCTAGGTATCTGCTCATCTTTTTAAATCCAAAGCAGTTGAACCATTGTTCTGATAGTGAAACAACATTCAAAGTTTGCCATTTAACCTTGACTAAAAATGAAATCGGAGGTTGTTTGTCAGTTGGAAGATGACAGCATTTCCTTCATTCCTACAATCCATGTGACAGGTGAGCATTTTTATTGCAAGATATTTCTTGAAGCTTTTGACCAAGTTGGAGAGAGAGAGAAAGAGAACCATGAGAGTTGGTCCTAAAGTTTTATTTAGTGGTTCTCATCTATTTTTCATCTATGGTAACTCTGGGTTATGGTATCCACTATGATCAACATCCTTTATTTTAAGTTTTTATTAGTAGAAGAAGATAGATTTTATATTCATTTGATTTGTATTACATCAGAAGAGATATGGTTTTCCAGAAAAATTGGTACATCTTCTATGAAAGCACAAGCATCTTCCATATGTTGGGCATGCCTTGCCAATCTATGTGCTTCTATCTTCCCTCTCCTTCCTACATGGAGATAACTTCCATCTTCTAAAACCTCTTAAACCACTCCTTGCTTTATCGATGATATCCCCCACTTTGGACAGATTGGTTCTTTTAATATTAGATCAACTACCATCATAACTGAGTCACCTTCCAAGATCACTTCTAAATGGTGGAGATTATTTAATACACACACACACATGAAGTAACCGCAGAGATTAAAAACACTTATAAATAAATGGTTATGACCATAGTGAAAGAAATACCCAAAAACATAGAGAAACCTCAAACTATACTAGCACTGACTAGTTTGTTGAGGCTCTAGAGCCAACCCCAAAGTTTTGGGACTAAGACTTAGTTGTTGGTGTGGTTGTATAGTTATCCATGAGTGGAAATCAATTCCAGACATAGTTTCTTTTCCTTCGGAAATATTACTTTTGGTGAGAGACTAACCAAAGGTTCAGGCTTTATAAATTAGCATAGATAACAGTAGCACTAAATCAACAAACACTCAAACAAAACCCAAAACCCAAAGAAACGCTCAAGTTTAATGAATTTTCCATACTTCTAACCTAGTTTGTGGAACTTGGGTTGCACATTCTGTTATTAGAAGTGAGAATGTGCATATGGATGGTCAAATATAAGTAGCACCAGTACATTCTCAACAATACAGAAAGAATCCTCCAAAACAACAAAATTGAACATTAAGACCTCATCACAATTTTTATAAAAAAGAGGTCCAGCCATAGTTAATCATTCCTATGGCTCAACTTACATTTTTCAATTGTCTAATAAATAAATCAGACTAAGGAAATGACTTTGGATGGAATGATTACCCAAAAAAGATTTTGTGTCCTTGAACATTCTTAAAATAACACCATTACCTGCTGGTCCAATTATGGTAAGTATTCTTTAATTTTTACAGAAATGGAGGCAGAATCACCCATCGCCGTGGATATTTTGGCCTTCCTTCCTTCCCATCAAAAAGCTGCAGATTAAGAAGCGTCCATAATTAGAAAAGATGATTCAAAATTGTAGTTACAAAACAATAGAATCAATCATGCAAGTTCAATGTTTGCATATTGCAGTTCTGGATAACAGAGATTAACATCAATTATTCCAAAGAGGGATGGGCCTAAGGAACATTTGACACATAAAACTAAACAGAAATAAAATAAAAATAATGAGATAAGCACAGACATCTGCTTAGGGTATTCTATAGTTGATCAAGTTCCCATATTATCTTGGCAGTAGACATCATAATTTAGCCTCTATCCTAAAGCTACACAGGAACAACTCTGCTAAATTTGCTTAACATAGATTGTATCAACTGAAGATCAAAAGCTACTCTCAGGAATACCAATATTTGAATGGTTCCCACAAGAATCTAGATTAATATAAGGCGCATTGACCAACAATATAAATGATCAAACAGTTCCTTTATCTGAGCAAAGGCAACTAGTATTTACCTTCTTCAAGCGATGGTGCTTTGCGAGGGCCCAATTAGTCATTATAAAAGCAGCCACCACAAGGAATACATAACCAGCAACAGTTTGTGTTGCAATATTAAATCCCAGCCACTGATAAATCTCAGTGGTGTAATTTGCACAGGTCAAAATATTGAACAAAAACCCATGTGGGATTTGATATCCCCCACTTCCATCAGGGCTGCGAAGGCTTTTCAGAATAAGATGGCAATAGAAGTTTGCAATTTGACATATCAACCCAAATCCAAACCCAATCTTCATCTGTAGGTCGCTCACTGGGGTGTATAATGGGTGGTTCACATAGTATGCAATGAGTGAGCCAAAAGTCCAATAATATGCACAGTTCCAAAACACATTGGATAGAGGTGAGGTTGCATGGCTAAACCTATGCACAAAAAAAGTTTCCATAATACGTTTGAAGTAATGGAAGCACCAGTAGTACAAGGCATATGTTTGAACCGGGTGGATGATACGCTCCCCTCCATAACCAAAGTACTGATATACTGGAAAGTAGTAGAATATTGGATAGATTATCAAAGGCCCCAAATACTCCCAGAAGAAGAGTGTACGGTAGGAGACCTGTGGACCCAGGTCTTTGAATATTACAGTCAAGTGATCTGATTTTCCATCGTAGTAATCTTCAATTTTTTTTTGGGATTCAGAACAACAGGTCTTTCTTTGGATCCAGGTTGGACGGGTAGAGTAATACGCTGTCTTGAAGGATAGTATTTTTTGCCTGTTGAACATGAAAATGTAGTTGTATAAGGTTTCTGAAATAAGGAAAATTAACTATAAAATTAATAACCAACATCTCTATTAAATGGGAGAAACTAATAGCAATAAAAAAAAAAAGATCAAATATCAAATTAGTTTCAATTTTCTTAACAAATGTAATCCAAACACCAATTATGGACCTTCATTAGCAAAAAAGGGCCCCAACCCAGAGTCAAAATAACTCCAGCTAAGAATTTCCAGAACTTAAGAGGAAAACAAACAATGTGATACATAATTTCAAAACCAATAAGTTATCAACATATCAATAGAAATTGTCGAGCCAGCATGTAATCAATATGAACTGATAACTAAAAAATATAAGGAAGTGATCCAACCTAAAACAAATGGAATGATTTCCTAAATCTTCGTTTATCTGTTTAACAAAATATTTTGATAATTCTGCAGAAAAGGTAAAAATGTGTAGATATCATCAATTAAGTATATCGATGTTCTTTAAGGAAATATCTGACTCCAAACGGCTAAACAGATCACAAATTAGCATACAGTTTGACATATCAAACGCTCTGAAGAACACTTGTTCAGATATATGGAGAATTTGAGTTTATATCACATTTTAGACAATACTAGATTTAAAATTATATAATTGTTTATGATCATTTTTTACAAACTTCATTAGTAATAATTTAACCATTATGGATAACTTCTTTAAATGATAAACTCATTATTTGGATCAAAAAATTCATTTCATTTTCTAAAATTAACTGTATATATAATAGTTTTTAACGGTGATATAAAGTTGAAAAACTAGAATTTATGTCTCATATTAGTAATTTTACAAATACAAGATATGCAAGAATTAAAATTTCCTACCTAATCGATGATAAGAATTACAATTTCTGGGAATTGAAATATTCATGGAAATTCTTACATATACTCTAAGATCAGCAACATCAATGACAGCTGATAAATATAGAACAAACATCTAGTCATCAACAACAGAAACAACAAACACACATATGTTTTTCAGAACTTACATCGTCGATGTATAGCCTCCTGCAGATCACTCACCGTAGCCTGCAGTGCAGAGCAACAGAAAGAGAAACTAAATTAGTCTATGTTTGGTTCCTGAGAAAACCTTAAAATGCAAAGCAATGCAATAATAAATAATTAGCTTATCAAACTACAGTACTAAATTTGCAAAATGAAAGGGAAATGAAGAAATGGTACAGAGTGATTGAGGTCGAGGCCGCCTTTGATGATTTCTCTACCGCTCCGAGTGATAACAGTGACCTTCATGCTTGCTTGGGATTTGGGAATTGCAATTTGCAATGCAATAAAAGTAATCGATTTTGATTTTGATTTTGATTTTGGTTTTGTTGGTGATACTTTCAAGAATGGGGTGGGAGCTTTTAAAGGGCTCGCTGAGACTTTAATGGGGTATGGGGGATAGTTGACCGTTTACAGTTGGAGAGCTAGGCTAACTGAATTTAAATCAAGTTCGGTATATCACACTGTCTAGGACCCTTATAGTGGCCAGGGGACCCCTGGAAACATTAGAATTAATTATGGGCGGAAATACATTGTTTTGGTTGTTGGGAGAATGATAATGTGAGTGTAGGAGGGATAGAGACCAGAGAGGATGGATTAAAAAAAAATGTACAATTTTCTTTTTTCCTCTCTGGTCTCTCTCCCTCCTACACTCATACACATTTTCATTTTCTTGTGTGTTTGAAATAGAGTATAGAAAATGTAATTTACTAAGTAACAAAGTATTGTTATATGACTTATATTCTTTTTCTCTTTTCTTTTCTTTTTGGGTTAAAGAAGGCATCTGATATAAATAAAAATAAACTAAGTAACAAAGTAAGAGTTATTATAACACCTCTCATAATACAAATATAGTCATAAAGTAAAAGCAAATTGATCTCCATGCGAGGCGTATCGTAAATTACAAAATCCATGCGGTAAGGTAATTTCTATCTTTGCCAACCAGTCAGCAATCAGCACACATTGATTAACTTCCCTAAAGTAGTGGTTGATTTTCACACTTGGAATTTGCCTCACCAAATCCCTGCAATCTAAAATAAGAGATGAATGAGCAATGTTAGTATAAGGCAAGTCAGTCATCCAATCCACAAATATGACTTATATGAGAATAGCAAATATTGTAATTAGAATGGACAAAATAGTAAATTCCATGTAAGAAACATTTTCTCTCCCACTTTTTCTTCCCATTTGGGAGGATAGAAAAAGGGGAGTCTATTCTCCCTCATTTCAACCATACTAAACAGAGGAAAATTCTCATTTTTCTTTCTCCAATTCTATCTTTCCTTTTTTTTTCATCCAGCCAAACATACCACAAAGTTTACATCTCCAGCATTTTTAATCTTTTAAATTTTAAATGAGTGTTAATGGTTCCTCAAGTTTCTTTTTTTAATGAATGTCATTAGTCCATCAAATAAATAAAAAATTAAAAAAAAGAGTGATATTAGTCATTCGGTTAACTTTTATTTCTTGTGTGTCCAATTAGGTAAGGACTTGACAATTTCTTAATTACGTAACATTTTATTATTATTAAAAAAAAGTTTTGTTAATAGTGCATTTATTAAAGAACAATTTTAAGAAAATATAAAAATTAAAAAAAAAATTGTTAAAAAATGAGTTTTTTTCCTTTTTTTTTTTTTTTTTACAAATATTTTCTAAACCAATATTTTTAAGAAATTCATTAATTTTTCCCTTTAAAAAACACACACACATAAATTGACCTCTACCAATTTCTATAGGCTATACCTACATAACTCTTTTATGTCTTGAGCCCTACTAATAAAATTGTCAATCGTTTTTTATATTTTTTTAACCCAAAATAAATAAATAAGTGTGCATTTGCGTAGCAACATTTCTGCGTTTGTGTGCGTTGTGTTTTTTTTGGCTGGTCCCATGGCACTGTTCATGGACCAGCCAGGTGATGAAAAACGCATGAGTGGTATTTTCAGTAATAAAAAATATTTTGTTACAGTGTTTTTAATCAATAATAAATTTTCAGTTTTCAACAAAATAAACAGTATTTAAATACATCTTAAATTCTAAGAGTGTGTTAAAACAAAAGCCAAAATTATCTTGTCCGGCTGTGATACAGGCGCACCATCGCGCCCAAGAAGCTACCAAGTGGGAATGGGACTACGTTGGGTGCACCATATATAATCAATAGTGCGTGAAAAATGAAAAAACAAATGCACCACAACTCCACAGAGCATAACCACAAACACACCTGCGTAGTTCATAATTGGGTGAGAAACAAAAGGCGGGAAAAAAAACAACGATGCAGGGAAGCAGAGATCAAGAATCGAGTCCTCTCATCGCCACCGTCCAAGACATTCAGAAACGCCTCATTCGACCTTCCTCTCTCCACTCTCCTCCAATCTCATCCCCGTACTCTCTCTCTCTCTCTCACACACAATTGCTTAATTAATTTCTTGGAATTTCAATTAATTTTGCTTGTTCAATTCAACTCTTATCGGTGTTTCAATCAGCAAGAAGAAGACGAAGAAGCAGCTTGAGGATTACTTGGATCCGGTTCTTCTCTCTGCGATCTCCTCCAAGATCGGTCGCGTAAAGAAGCAGAAGGTTCCATTACTTCCAGAGATGAAGAAGAAATTGGTCATGGTCAAGGATTTTGAGTGGCCTGTTGATGAATTGAATGCCTTCGTGGCTGATGCCAGCAGGAGCGACCAAGTCGTGGATCTCAACAACGATAATTTAGTAGATTTTATTGAAGAAGAAAGTGAAGAGTCTTGCACTCCGTTTCGGCGTTTTGAGCAATCTGCGTTAAAGCGTTTCAAGGAACTCGATCAACCATAATGGTTGCTCATGTGGAGTAGAGAACAATAAACACGATTTGATGCTTATCAAAGTTACTATTCATGTTCATGTAAGTATTATATTTACTGTGTATTGAATCAAGATTAAATATATGAAGACAAGGAAAATATACATTGATTATGTGATACAATCACTTTAACTATTTGAATTAAAAACCTCACTTGTCCAAACTATAGTAATCTTTCTAAGATTAATTACATTTCGACAATCAATTTTTACCAAACTTGTTAGCCCTTCTTTTTTTTTTTTTACGTTTACTATTTTTTTTTTCTTTTTTAACAGTTATAATACAAGGATCCAAACTGTTTATTTGTTGATTTTTTGGGATGATATGGCATGCACAATAAACATACAATCTTAAAAGATTGGAAGAACTCTTGTGAGGAGACTTCTCTGTAGGGATGAAAATGTGTTTATGTTCGTTTAATTATTTACTAAACAAATCAAGTTCAAGTCTACGTTTAGGTTTAATAAACAAGTCATATATATATAGTCTTGAGATTGGATGGTGTAAAATTGTAAATAAATTAATATAAAATCAAATTAGTGTTTATAATTTATTGAAAATATAAAATAGTCTATTTCATACTATAAATTTTATATAATTTGTAACATGCTTGGTTAATCTATTTTTAAAATAAATTCATTTATGAAAATAATTCTATTTAATTAACTCAAACAATATAATTTCAATCATAATTTATTTCTTAATTATTAGCATATATTTATAATAAAAGGACAAAATATTTAATCTTGGTGTATATTATATGCAGGGAAATGATATGTTAATCAAGTAACTCGTGATCAACAAAAAAATAAACTAAACATAAACATATAATCTAACTTGGTAATGAACTTTGTTTGAAACAAAGTTGATTAGGAATTCTTTAGAGTTCCTTAGGTGTTGTACATTTAGTTCCTCAATTAAGTTCAAACACATTGTTCTATTGACCAATAAAACACAAATCTTTTTCAACTACAATTAAATTCAATTGAATTATATGTTCATTTTTTTTTTTTTTTAAAAAAAAAAACCTAGTGTTCAGTATTTAAGTTTTACCTAATTAAATAAACAATTTTGAATTTTTAATACTCAACTTGGTTTGATTTGTTTACATTTTTTTAGACTCATAGATAGTGGGGGAAGGAAAACTAGTATGGTTTAAATCACAAATATAAAGTATCACAAAAGATGTCATTATCATTATACTATCACTTACACCAATTTTATTTACCGTCTCAGTTCTCTACAATTTAGTGTAAAGATTGCATAAACTTAGAGGATTCATATTGTGCACCACGTGTTCTACTCAAAAAAAAAAAGAAAAAAAAAAAAAGAAAGATGAAACCTTAATCTATTTCATTGGTGAGCAATGAATGAGCATATGCTGTGGTTAGTTGGAATTGGATCCCTCAATTTCAAATATTGTCCATTTCCCCAATTTCGTAATTCGGATTCAAATTTACAACTCTATAAAAGTGTACAGGCAGCCATGTCATTTAAGAAAATTGAACACTAAAAATTAGATAATAAAAAAAAATGAAATTATTATAGAATTTGTTCACCAAATTCAAACAGCAACAACACAAAGTAAAGTGTTACGGCACCGTTTCCTCGCATCACACAAATTTGAATTTAAAAAACATCTTCTCGCGCGCCGTGCCCAGTGACCACTGCCCAGTACTGCTGCCCTTTTATTTCTTCAGAATTGAGACTTGAGAAGAAACCAGATCTTCTTACCTCTCAGCTCAAAATCATAAACCTCTCACAAATTTACTAAAGCTCTATTTCCAGTCTTCAAAAACTCCCAAGCCTTAATACCAAAAAAATGGCCTCCATAGTTCCTCACTCTGTCTCCGACGATAGGGACCTCGACGACGCAGATTTATGGGCCGTAATCGACTCCGCCGTGGCCTCTCATTCCGCCTCCAAATCCCTCGCTATCAGATCCCCCAATTTCCAATCCCTATCCCCAATCTCAAACCCCTCGCCGCCATCAAAGCTCTCTAAATACCCTAAAACCCCAAACTCCAACCAGTCCGACACCAAATCTAGGGTTTCGGTCCAAGGCGAGGTGATTCAGGAACCCTGGGTCTATCGCCAGCCTCGGAAGGTCGCAAGGACTTGTGCTTCGGAAGCTAGCGAGACCAGTCCTCTTATCGTGCTCAAAAACGTGCAGCGCACGCCGACCACTCCGGTGTATTCGTCGCCGGAAGCGCATTTGTCGCCGGAGATTGGGAAGTTCAGTGTGAAGGAGCTTAGTCCTCGTTCGGAAAGCTATGGGCGGAGCGAGGAGAAGCATATGGTGCATAGCTTGTCTGGGAGGTTCCCTTCAGTTTCACTGTTTAAGGAGTATCAGAATACAGCTATGGCGGTAATTTACTTTGATTTTAGTTTCAAAATTAATTTTTATGTTATATATTGGATTAAGTTGATTTTGCTTGTGTGAAATCAATTTTTTTTTTTTTTTTAAGCGTGGCACGTAAGAAACACAAAATGTTAAATCATTTCAACAATGATGGACTCGGATTCTAATGAATTGTATTTTTGTTTTTGTTAAATGTATGACATATGTTATATGTGATAAATTTGCCTATTGTTTCAGAGGATTTGTATTCGGTTGTAAGGGTTTAATTCATAGTATAAAGTACTGATGTAAGATTAAAGAAGAGACAATTTAGTAGTACTGTAGTAAAAACCACTGTGTTTTGGTGTTTGACAGGTATGATCAATATATGTTACTCACTTATAATAGGACATGTAAGATTTTAATTCATGTAACAATGGGTGTCCTTTGGATTAGTGATAGAGAGCACTCAGACCAGCATTATGTTGATGAGACACAACTACAAGCACATGGTAGAATGTGTCTTATAAATTGGTGTAATTTGAAATACGTCCTATTGTAGACTAGTGCCTCTAATGTGACACAACCCTTGTGCTTTGGTTGGAAGTTTCTTCAGAACCTTCCTATGTTCCCCATTTCTTCTCTCTGGTCAGGCCTTTTGGTGAATTTGATTTTTGTTGTATGTTTAACTTAAGAAGTGGTAAAAGTAAAACCCAAGTTTTCTAGCCCAAGTGTACCTTTTATAAGACAACCCTTTAGACTTTAGTGCAGTTGTTTTCATTAATGTCTCTGTTGCCTTTTTGGATTTCAGCTAGCAACTTTTTAAATTTGAATTTACTTAGTTTTCCCTTTTACTTTTACTTTACACTTCTTACTGTCCTACAGGCTTAAGTTACTATTTCCCTGCTTGTTTAGATGAATTTTTGAAGCATCTCATGCTTGAATATTGAATTTCTATCATATGTTTGGAATGAACTTAAAATATCTGCACAGACACAATATAGTGTTAGTTGTTACGTGCTCCTGTAATGGATGGGTGCACATGCCACACATCGTACACTCCAAAGGAATTTCATGCAATTTGTTCTAATCAAATGCTGTCAATGGACAGATATTGGAGAGAAGTGATTACGTGATGATTTCTGGAAACCCTTTCATAAAAAAATCAGGTAAAAGATTATGGGTATCTCCTCTCTTGCTGTTTCAACATGAAGCAGTAAACATAACATCCGGTGTCTGTATTAAGCAGGGTGGAGGAAGATATCATTCTACTTCAACCTCTCTTTTGAAATCAGAGACAAGACTATTGAATTTGATGAAAATCGAAATGTTCAGCGTGCTGAATTTGTGGTTCGGGCATACATGCAGTATGTTATCTGGCTTTTGAGTATTAAACCATATTGTTAGTATATCTAATGTATTATTTGTTCTGACTATGATTTGCTATTCTTTTCTTTTGTTGCTAGAGGTGGTAGGTTCTCAGATGGGTGGGGCTCATGTGAGCGGCGTGAGAAGAGATTTTTAAAACCAAATCATGATATACCCAGTACAGCAGAGACCAGAGCGAAAAATAAATCATGCCAAGTATATCTTTTCTTCTTGCAGTTGGCTTGTGCCTAAATATGCTATTGATATTCAACAACTAGCAGTTCATATGATTGTTGCATTTTCACTGGTTTACATAGACAGTAAGCTTTGATGTTAGACTAGCGTCATAATCATTGGCTGAAGCTTGGATCAGCGTAGAGTCTTATCATATTGTTAGTATGTAGCTTTAGTATCGTTTCTTTTCTTTCTGTGGATCCTATAGATGCCATAAATAATAAAATGGAGCAAGTAGTATAGCTCAGTAAGTTACATTGAGTTGATTGCCATTGGTCACATATTGTTTCTTCAAGGCAAAGATAAATGTCACACCTAGGTTGAACCTATGGCCCACCCTTCACTCTTTGTTTAGAGGAGGGAGGTGATGCCCTTTGGTCTACAGACAATTGCCATTGCCATTGTTTGCACAACATGTAGTCTAGAAGACAAAAGTAGAATTTTTGTTAAACAGTATAAAATTTCAAGTATTTTTCATTAAGAAAATTTTCCTGAATGTTAAATATGTGCTTGCATTAAAATTTTAGTCTCTTGAAGCTAGCTGTTGTCAAGTCTCAATGTTACAAGTTGGTGATACCTCTATTGTATGAAGATAGTATCAGAGCTTTCATTATGAAGATTATGCAAGACACTGATCAAATGTTGGAATTTGGGAAAGATTTCTAGACACAAAGACAACATTTTCAGATAATTTTAGTCTGGAAGTGCTACAACAATGTGTCATGGATTTAGATGCTTGCAAGCTTCACTGGCTGTCCTGTAAATGACTCAAATATTGCATTATTTGTATCATTCATATTAGGATATGCTGTCTTGCCTCATTAACTAATACCTGAGCCTTTCTTCTCCTTAGCTAACCATTAGAAAATGGTGCATGACCCATGATTCTAATTTGCATTGTTTCATTTCCAATGCTATGAAGTCATTATTTGTACAATTTGATGGTCTATACCCTGCTGCATGCTGGATTAGCTATGTGTAACATCAAGATTTTCTTGCATACAATTGAAATTCCCTTATTATTCTTCTTCTTTTTTCCCTTTTTTTTCCCATAGCACACTCGAGTTGGCACACTATGCATGTGACATTCCCCAGTCCCACAATGATATTTTGCTTTCTTTTAGATATTGATGATTCACTTTCTCCGAAGAATTTGATGGATAATGGGGAAATGGATCTGTTTCACCATTTGAGTTTTAAGCTATCTTGTTCTCATTGTTAAATTTTTGTGATTAGAGACATCTTTGTAAAACAAAGTGAAATGTAGAAGGGGATTTTTATTATTATTAATATAGCCTACTTTTCTGCTGAAAAGTGAAAGCTCACATCTGTAGTTTTACATTTGCAGGACCTGCTTGGAATTGGAGAATATCGACCGGGTGCAAGCCAAGGCCAGAGATGAGAAACATCAACCTCGAATCCAGTCAGCAATTCTGGTCCACCACATCCTCTGAATTGTGTTAAGAAATTATCAGATTCAGACTGGGTATGGTGTCAGCAAAAAGCTCTCACCAGTCAACATATTTACACTGATTTGACCATGAATTGTAAAAAGGATTTTACTAATATGTACCCTAAGGGCACACATTAACTGGACCCTTGTAAAAATGAGGTAAAACAAGATTCTGTATATGACTATATGCTTGTTCAAGTGAGCCTAATTGTTCCTTCAACAAGTGAAAGCAATTGAAACATGCATATATAAAGAGATGAAATTTCATTTTTCTCCCCTCCTAGGGGAAATGAACAAGAAGGGAAGGCAGGAATATGAAGAATAACGTCTATTTTTGCTGTTGTTGTGCAACAATCCAAAAATCATGATGAAATTGAAGAGTTTGAGACTTTTGAGAACGTATGCAGAATGTGTCAGAGCTTGGGCAGAATTGCATGATAGCGAAGGGAGCTTGTGTTGGACAAGGGAGTAAGAGAATAGAGCTTTTGGACCAAAAAGAAAAAGTAGGCCTCCAAAGACAGGATGACGAAACAGTTGATATATACCAAAGCACAACGATTTCCATTTTCAGTTTTTTCAGTCTTTAACAAGGCATATTGTCCTCCCCCATATTGAAAAACAATAACCCATCATCCGTGGTGGCAATACGTTCCACAAAATTAGCTTCACAAGCCCCATGTATTACTATGAGATTATTATGCCAACGTATAAAATCACAAAAATAGATGCTGCATGAAATGGACCACAAAGATTGGAATAATGGACCTGCCAAGTATAACCTACCGTGGACCAAAATTGATATTCTTTCTTGAATTTTGATTTTTAGGATAAATTATTAGGTCATGGAGGATTGCTGAAATGGTATTCTTAGTCATTTTAACAGATAAAATTCTGCTATTTATGCAAATGTGATATTGCTTAGTAATTTTTTTATTTTTTTATTTTTGTGTTGATTAAGAATCTAACTCACATTTACATATATGACATTATTTCATTGGTTAGGAGGACCATTTTAGCAATGTTTTGGTGTACTTAATAATTTCTCCATTTTCAGCGTTGACAGCATTTTTCTATGAAAAGAGATATGGTTTTCAAATGATCTCCAATAAGGAAGTGAGTTTTTAAGCACCAGCATTAGATTTTGTGTTTCTATAAAAGTCATAAAAATATAGCCAGGTGGACGATTGTGATTTGTTTAAACAACAAATCAAAGCAACAAAAATAATCCAATATATGAAGGGCTATTCTAGTAATTTAGAGCCAAAAAAGAAAAGGAAAGTAGCCTTCCTCTGGTCCTCCCTGCCTTACTGTGTCCCTTTTTGTGTCACTCCCCCGTACAAAAATTATTCTTATTTCCATGAGTTGCATCTCCTTCCGCTAGCTAGTCTTGTCTGCTGAGGCAGAGAGAGACACATAGAAAAAACGGTAAGACGTCACACTCTCTCCCCCAAGTGTTTTTGTTTTGACTCTGTATGCTCAAACAGGCAATGCGGCAGCTTGTGCTTCAAGCATTACTCTTTTTTATCCCTTCTTTTATTATCTAAACAATCACTGTTCTTTTGAACTCTTTTTCTTGTTCTACATTTCATTTTCCTTTTCTTTTCAATCTTATCTTCTACTTCTTTTTTCAATTCCTTGGTCAGATTAGGTGATAATGGTGGAATGACAGTTCATTCTTTCTCTGAGGTGACCTCCTAGTATATCAGTCAGTCCCGCTTTCTTTAACTACTTCGGGGCTACAGAATCATGGCTCAGCAGGTACCTCTGCCTCTCTCTCTCTCTCTCTCTCTCTCTCTTTTGCACTCACAAACACTTAGTAAATGTACAATAATGAATACTTTTTATGGACTTTTTTTTGGAGATTTTGAGTAAATGACTGTACCCAGATGATTGATTTGGAATGCAGGAAGAAGGGTGGCCTTTGGGGTTGAGACCACTGAATGCAAGAGTTGGGTTGGTGAGAAATCGTGATTTGTCTGGATCAGTCTCCTTCAGCACTTTGCTCACTGGCTCTCCCACCTCCTCCATTGTTTCTTCTTCAGATCTTGATACTGAGGTCAGTACACATTTTCCTCATAAAAAGCAGTAGTGGAACACAGAAGGAGAAGAAAAAAAAAAAAAAAAAACCCAGCATGCGTCTTTTGTTTATACTTGCTTCTATGATGATTCTGTAATTCTGTTTACGTTGTGTGCTAGCAAACCGTTTTTGACTGTCATGATAGAAATAATAATTGCCACTTTTTCCATTTTCTTGTTATGTTTAGGTGTACACATTTATTGCTATGACATGACCTTCAATTTTTTTTTTAAAAAAAAAATTATTTAAAAAAAAAAAAAAAAAAAAAAAAACTTGACTGGAATGAACATCTCAGTTTCAGACCAATTTTCCCTTTTTGATGATTGTTGAGAATCACATTCAATGTATGTTACGTAGAGCTAGAGGACAGAAAAATGTTTCTACAAAAGTTACATCTATGTTCCTACCTGATTTTGTATTTGTTGGATGTGTGTGTGCAGTTAGTTAACTAGTTTCTCTTGGTCATGCCTATTTAAAGTTGAAATCACTTTACTCTTTCCACATGGTTTTCTATGATGGCGTCCGCCCACATTTATATGCTTCAAGTGCTCCTTTAGATATGGATCTGTTTTTCTTTGTATTAAAAAAATCTGTACTTGGTGCTTCTCATACTCAGCTTTCAGCTATATTCAATCTAGTGACAACACGAGAAAGATGATCACTAGCACTTAGAGCTCCTAGCAGATTTGTATTTTACATTTTGCTTTAGAAGGGTCCCCAAACGTGGTCTCATTTATCATTGAAATCTTATACGCAAGTGGCATATCACTGCATTTAACTTTTTTTTTTTTTTTTTTAAAAATTTGCCTCATCTTAAACATTGTTCACTATGGATTATTATTGGATTGGTTACAATATATAATTTCAAATCAAAGATAAGCCAAGCCTCTTGCTCAAATGTGCATTAACTTGTACCTTAACTAGAGAAAAATATGTAAGAATGTGTCTTATCTGAAGAGACAATATGTCTATCAATTCAGACTATTTTATGAACTTTCACGCTGTGTTTTAACCATGAATTTCTGTGTGGTTGGTTTCAGTCCACTGGGTCGTTCTTCCACGACAAAAGCATCACACTTGGCAGCCTAATTGGAGTTTCAAGCATTTTAGAGCTTTCACGAAGAACAACAAGGGGGAGAACAGCAGAAACCTTAAGAGAAGGAAAGAACCACAAGCCCAAATCTTGGCTATTCTCACTATGCTCAAAACTAAGCACTGATGCTGTGAACGAGAGCAATACCCCATCTCTTGGTCACTTTCTTGAGGAAGAGAGGAGAACTGCAAGTGTATACAGAAGGAATCAGAGCCCAGATATTTATGGACCTAGTGATTTCTCACCCATCCCGCCCGTTTTGGACACAAACTCGCTGTTTGTCGGTGGCCAAGTTGCTCCCCAATCAAGTGTTCCAAGAAAGTCGGACAATGAATTATTAGATAGCAATGGATATAGGATTCCATTACTATTCTCATGCTTGCGTGGCCATCTCATCAAATGATAATCTCTAGATGAGTATTATTTTATTTATGTTTCTTGTGGGAATCTAGATTTCTTTGATGAGTTAAAGACATAAGACTCAGATTGCATTTGTTTCAAGAGGAAGAGGTTTTTAAGGAGAGGTTTTTTCTATTATATTCAGAGGGGGTGAGAGTATTGAGGCAAGCAGCAACTTTGAAAAACAATTCTGCATTAAACTGTTATTTATTTTGTCTTGTGCGGTATAAATAAGAAATAAGACAGCGCTATCTCAATTAAAGGTTGTGTCTTTCAAAATATTCCTTGGTCATCTCCCCTTCCCAGAACTTTCTTTTTTGTTTTTTGTTTTCATTTCTACTACAGCTGATGTAGCAAACGGCGGAGACAAAGCATCTGTGATCTGTGACAAAGCAGATCAAAATGCATTGATCAAAAAATGGTTTGGATTTCGTTTCAAATCGGATATTATATTTTTATACATAATTTAAGATTACAAAAGAGCAATCATTTTTTTTTTTTTTTTGGATTCACAATTTTTTGGATTCACAATGTTGGAGACAATTTTTGGATTCACAATTTTTTGGATTCACAATGTTGGAGACAATTCAAGTTAGATAATTGATGCAATTGCAAAAAACAAAGTTTTGAAGAGTATTTCTCAAAACCTCTTATCTACTTTACTCAGATTCATGGCAAAACTTTGTCACAAAGCCGGAGATAACAAAGTCACGAAGAAGAACTAATAGTGGCATTCCAGAATTAAGCCCACAGAGAAGAATCTAACAAATTTGGCAAAATTAGCCAACAGATTTCAGACCCATCAATTTAACAAAAACAAAACCAAATACAGTTTTGTAGACCAATCCCATATATATAAATATTCATATAGGTAAAACAAAAAAAAGACTGATACAAGATAAACACATTATCAGAATATAATAAATAATAGTTCACACTCCAATGAATCAACAAATAATGAAATATCCTGTCGCAGATTAGAGATGGCACAGTGGTGGCACGACAATGCCCATGACCACAAAAAAGTTCATTCAAACCAAAGTATCAATCAATTTAGACTTGGAATGGCCATGGCCAATTTTTCAAGTCCTCCTCTTGTCCCACGACTCCCACCTTGGAACTCTTCCTCATTGCATGGCTATTAGCCCCAACATTATCACTTTCAACATAAGCATAATACTTCAAGAAAAATGCAAGTGTCAAGACAACCCACTCCAAGCAAAAGATCAACACACACAACCCACCAGCCAACTTCAGTATCACAGCACCATCATCTTCCCTCACATAGGACTTCAATTGGCCAAGGAAATCCCCGGTTCTCGTGAAGATCAGCACAGAAACCGAGCCTTGGAATATCGCAGTGAGCACTGTTGCCACCATGTGAGCTGCATACCACCGGCTAGGCCCCGATGAGCCGGCTGCTGCACAGCCGAAGACCGCTCCGGCTATGGTGAAAATGTGGAGGAGGATTAGGAAGAAGCCGGATATAGACGGGAAGAGCCGGAGAGAAAGAGTGAGGAAGATGCAACTGGAGGCTGCACCAAGGAGAATGTAATTGCAGAAGAGGAAGACCTTGTGGGTGTGGTAGTGGGAATCAGTCACTGTGCCCATAGTGATGGTGTGCATACCCATTTGAGGATTTTTGACAAATTCAGCTGATTTCTATAAACTAAAGTTGATTTGGAGAGGTTTTAGGCAAATGGCCAAATGGGGATATGTGAGGTATTGAGTTTTGGAAGCTCAGAAATGGTGGATTTGTTTGGAGAGAAATGGGGAGTGGAAAGGGAAAGATATAGAGTGAGAGAGCTGAGAGGCACAACGGCCATATTTCAAAATATGACCGTTGGAGTAAAGTCTTTTTTTTTTCTTTTTTTTTGCTGAACGTTGGAGTAAAGTCAAATGACCCACAAGACAAATTGTAACGGCTAGTTTATTGCTTTTTTTTCTTCTTTTTTTTCTCTCTCTTTTCTGAGCTTTTTATATGTGTTGTTGTGATATATTGATTTGGATTGTTGGATTTGAATTGTACAGTTGATGGTTTTTGTTTTTTTCCTGATTCTGAGGGCTTTTTTTTCGACTAAGTTATCATGTTACCTGCACCTGGTCTTTCATTCCAAGTTATCACCTAGTTTTACTTCGTTTCTGTTCCATTCTTTGGTCAATAAATTACAGCTCTAAAGTAAAGGCGAACAAGGAAATAATTAATGAATAAAAAATAACATAACACTTACCTTACCTTTCCAGGTTGAACCCAGGCCATGGCAGAGTCTAATTCTTCTTCTTCTTCTTCTTTCTTCGTTTCGTCCGCTGGTACTTCTTCAGGTCAATTTTTTTTTTTTTTTTTTCCCGAGAGCAAGACACGTGATTAGGCATTGGAAATGACAAAGGAGACATGAAAAAAGTTTCACACCTTATAATAATAAAATAATAAAGGATATTGATAGATTTTTATATTTATAAAAGTAGTGGAAACTTTTTATGGTTTATTAACGATTGCTTCTGAGCCTCTTGACGACATCTATTAACATAAGTCAATGACTCATTATTAATAAAATAAAACTGTTTTAAGGGTTTTTTTTTTTTTTTTTAATGAGTGTTTTAAGGGTAGTTCTAGTACATTATAACTTTTGCCACAATTATCTTGCGTGTCAGATTATAATTGATTACTTGTTACTCTTACATAAACCTACCACTTTTTTTCCACAACTCACAAGCTACCACGTGGATAATTGTGGCACAAGTTATGTCATTTTATGTGGTATTAGAATTTTTGCAGTTTTAATATTATCATTATTATAATTATTGGGTAAATGTTTAGACTTGAAATTGATATATTAGTTGATATATGGACTTGTTTAGTCAACAGAATGGAAAAGTACGAGAATAGAAAATAACAGAATAAAAAAGTACAAGTATAGAAAAAGGGAAGGAAACTGAAAATGTGAGAATATAAAAGAGACTTTAGTTTTACTTACTTGTGTTTGATAATTGAAGGATGGAAAAGCAGAGAGATAAAAAATAGAGTTTGTATAAATTTACTCTCATACTCTATTGCGTAACTCTTTTTTTTATAGGAAAATGCTATAGATATAAAATATTTTACAAATTTCTGATATGGTGAATGACTATTGGTATGCAAAAAAATGATAGTGGTGGGCCTAAATGAGACCTAGTAAAAATTTGTCACATCAATAGTTTTTAAAAATATTGTAAAATAGTTTGTGACCGTAAAGTATTACTCTTTTTTATATAGTATTTTATAAAGGGAAAAAAGAAATATTGTTTTGGAATAAAATTAGCAAACTAAATGTTGAATTTAAAAACCAATAAAAAAATGAGTCAACATTGATTTTAGTTTTAGGGAGAGCAAATGAGTAATTTCATCCAACCTTTTTTCCTCCCCATTTTTTATCCAATTTGGGAGATTGACCAAAGTCACCAAACACCCATTTCACACAAAATTTCTCCTATTTTTTTCTCTCTCATTTTCCATCCACCTTATTTTTCACTCAAAAACACTCATAAGATCCGTTTGGTTTGAAAAATTTTAAGGAGGATGAAAAATAGGAGAGAAAAGTGGAGAGAAAATTATTTTTGTGTGTTTTTAGTTGAAAAGAGAAGAGATGATGGAAATTTGATGGGCCTGGATGTTTTCTCTCCAGCTACCAAAAACCAATCTCTCTAATTTGGAGAGAAAAGAGGGTTTTATTGCAAAGGACAATTTTCCCCCATTTTCACCGTTGATTTCCAGATTTCCAACCAACCTTTCTCCTTTTTTTCTTTTTCTTCTTTTGTCCAGTGTTGCTCATATCCTATTATAATTTACTTTAACTTTTTATTTTTCAAAAAAAAAAAAAAAAAAAACTCTCTCTCTCTCTCTCTCTCAATCTTAATCTTTCATGCTATCTTTATTTATTAATGGGTTTTGTATAATCTTTGGGTGGATGCTATATTTTTCTTAATTAACTTTATGTTAGGCCCTTATTTCAATCCATTGAAGAAAGATTATGGAGCTTCTATTGATAAAAGTGTGTTATATATATGGTTGCAAGCCAAGATGGGTTACCAACACACCTCATAGAGGTATCTCTCTCACTTTCTAAATAACATTGTTATCTACCCCCTTTAAATGTTCAAAGAAATGCCTTAACCAAACTTTCCACACCAAAACTCTTCAAAAGGGGCTTAGAAGTTTAGGTAAAACATCTTATTTGGTATTAATTAATTAATTTAAGTTTTAGAATTTCGTATATTTATGATTAGGATTAAGAGTCTGCTATTCATGTTGTGGTTATAGATAGAGGGGGGGGGGGGAGTAATCAGGATTTTTACTTTGGCGAGGTCGAGATTGAACTATCACAAACACCCACACACATAAGTCTTGGATTTTTAATTCCAAAGTGAGTCATAATTCGTATATATTGCATACAAAAATTATATGTTGAATAAAAAAATTATTTTCTTTGGAAATGTCATAATGGGGGCCCAATTATTTTCTTTGTTAGGGGTATATAAAAAAAATTGGTGAGTCTTACTTTTGCATACTATTAATTTTTAAAAAATTTGTGGCAGCCATGCACCCCCCCCCCCTTATTTCCCGCCCTAGTTATGGACATTTGACATTCTTGAATAAAAAATTACTAGATTATTGCTCCCTTTATATGTATGTATAAACTATGTTTATTGTTGGAATTATTATTTTAACCAACTTTAATGTATGATAAAAGCAGTTAGAAACCCAAGCAATTTTGCAATATTGGTGTATGCATGTTCTATGACCACATATTCACCAAAGTTCATAAAGTATTGTTTCTCCAAAGATTTTTTTTTTTTTTTTTTGGCTGATTTTCCCCAAAGATTTGATTGATAGAGAATCATCCTTTTGATGGGAGTGTCATCAATAAAGCTAAACTCACCTACTAATAAAATAAAATCCATGGCCACAACTATGGCCCCCAACTATAAATTACATGATTACAAAATTCCTCAATGAGTTGTGATCTATTAGTAAACATTGATGGTGAAAATTACAATATGCCAATCTGAATATTGCTATTGAATTTCTCAACATATAAAAAAGAAAGGTTCAATACCTCTCTTTCTTCTTCTTCTTCTAATATTTTTTTTTTATAAGTAAAGGTTTCATACCTCTTTTTTATCTTCTTGAAGCTTCCAATTTGATAGGGTAGCAAACTGCCCCTAAGCATAGGGCAAGCTCAATCAGAATTTTCAAAAAAAATGTTTATTTTTTCTTGTATTAGCTTTTTTCATAAATTTTTATTTTCTTCTCAAAAAGCTCTAGATCTCTCCTCCCCTCTCTCTCCCTTCTCACAATAGGGATCTCATTTATGTTTGGTGCTATCTTACAACAAGTCTGATTTAGGTTCTTAATTTTTATTTCATTTCTTTTTGTATATTTTCGTTTATAGTTGTGCGACATGGAGTAAAATTTTCTAATTTTGAATATAAGTCCAAAATTCTATGGGGGCTTTGTGGTTGAAGAGTTTTCAAGGTTTTAATTTTTTAAGAGTGATGGTTGTTTTAGGACTTTTAATTGGAAGTTGTGGCCAAAAGATAAGGGGATTATGTCTCATAAAATTTAGCAATGCATTTATGCCTCCATCTATTACAACTATTCACAAGAGACATGTTCGCAAATCATAGGGGTAGGTGAATCCCGATTCCATCTTTCCTTTGGTGGAAGAATTGATTGGATTAGTGAAATAATGTTTGGGGCAAATCATATACACTTTTATTTGATTTTTTTTTTCTTTGACATGTGAAATTGTGAATATTGATATAGGGAAAAAAACAAAAACAAAAAAACAAAACCAGAAGGAACTTCTTGGCCAATGCATTCTAAAGTGGAAGAACAGGGCAAAGGTGATAGAGTAAAGGTTCCATAATTCCTTTAATATAAGTTTATGCACAAACACCTAAAACTTTTATTGGTAATCTGTTGTCCTTTATGTCTATTGCATTTTTTTTTTTTACCTGTGTTTGTTATTTCAATCTCTTTCTTGCTTTTCTGGGTCAAAGTGTTGGATTCACGAATCAAGCTAGGATTGTAACAATAAAATAAATGGTATAGAATAGCCAACATTGTAGCTTATAGATTTTGCCTCATCTTCAATAAATTTATCTTTCAATTAATATGAAAAATGTTATTGTTTGTCTTTAATGTAAATCAAGACTTATAAACCTCACCCTAAATATTTTGGTCAAATATAAGTTAATATGACCTTATTTAGATCAAGTTTTCAGTGCCAATGGAGATATCTTTAGTGAATCTGCTACGTCAAATTTGGTACCTCAAAATTTTCCTTCATGGTAGTGTTGCTTTCTAACAATTTGTCAGTTTCCAATTGTGAAGGACTATTGATTGGTTCTAGGTAGTACACATTCTAATGTTTCACAATTTTTTATATATACTAGGCATATGCTTGTGTTTCATAGTCCAAAAACCTGACAAATTAGTCATTCTACTTGCTCTCTGATATATAATCTCTCAAAGAACTCTCCATTATCAGTGGTTAATGTTCTGTAATTCAAAAATTTAGGATCCTGCTTGCTGGTTTTGCCCACCACTTATATGAGACCATGGTTTTATAAAATTTATATTAAAAAAAAAAAAAAAAAAAAAAAAAAAGAAGGAAATTTATGGATCTCGATAAGAGTATTGTTGCACTGATTGGTTATTGGGAGGTTGTGCTGGTGCAAAAAGAAAGAGAGCAAGACCTTCATTAAATTATATTCTCAATTGGCAATAGACTGGTGGAGGATATATTTATAGGAAAGAGGGTTGTGGCTCGACGCCGAAATGGAAGACATTCAAAGCTTGCTGACTCAGGGAATGCAAAAATTTATATGTCGTAGGCTTCTAGCAACCTTGGTGTCAAAGTCCAATATGCATGCATATTTTTCTTAAACATGTAATAATACTTAATGTAGTGGTTAGTAGTTTTTCCATACACTATACATCCCAGGCCCAGCACTCTTCTCCATACTTTCTTTACCACATAACCAAAAAGACAATGGAAGTTCCATAGCCATTAATGTGGAGATGTATCATACCTTTTATACAAAATCTACTGTCAGATATTTCAGTTCGTAAGGATGGGTTACAACCTAGTTATACTTGATGGATTATAATTAAATTTTGAAATCTAATTACATAGGCAAGTTAAAAACTATTTAATCTATTCATGATGACATTTCAGAAAATAATACTATACTTTTGAATTCTAATGTTGAGTTATAAAGTAATTAATTTATATATTTACTAGTATTTACATTAGACTATTTTCATTAGGCCCCCAAAGACAAATTCCAAGCTCCGCCACTGCTATGATCCAATTCATAGAACTTAAGTTTCATAATGACCACCTTTAAAAAAAAAAATTTGGAGCCACCACTGACCCGCTAGGTGATAAGTGAAAAGGGAAAAGAGGAAAGAACATGAAAAAATATACTATGAGAGAAATAGTAATCCTGATTTTAAGACCTTTATCATGTAATGATATAGGAACATAAATATGCAAAGGTCATGACATGATATCTATACAAATACCATTTGTAGTAGTATTAGATTGCACTCTTTTAACTCTTGAAGTCACATACTCAGATATTAGTGTGTCAACAGGTAAGATGTTGGAAACAGCAGCTCACCGCCACAAACAGAATTCCCGCTCCATCATCCATTAGTAAGATAAAGAGTGGATACAGTGGTCTACTTCTCTAAAACTGTGTTTTAACTTTTCCACTGAGAGTTGAGCAATTAAAAAAAATGACCATATAGAGGGAAAAAATAGATCTAAGTACTTAGGTGACAAGCTTTCAAAAGCATGGCCACTTCTCAATATTTAGAGAAGCAGACTACAACAGTAAGACTAGAACTTTTCCACTGAGAGTTGAGCAATTAAAACAAAAATTGACTATATAGAACGAAAAAATAGATTTAAGTACTTAGGTAACAAGCTTTCATAAGCATCGCCACTTCTCAATATTTAGAGAAGCAGACTACAATCTATAGAATGGAATTCATCAACCGACACTTACCTAAGGGCCTTGTACTTATGGCTTCTATTAAGACGTATATATATAATTGGAGTTTGAAATACATACCCATGCGGGTCTCATCTCTGAACCAAATTCAGGATAGCTATTTTACCCCCGTGTGAGAAAGCAAATGCACCAGAACTGCTACTTCAAGGCTTATCAACCTCATTGCATCCAGCAGCAATCTTTCCTGGACTGCGACCACCCAATTTGGTGAACGAGCCCATGGCAGATAAACTCTTGAAACTGCTGCTGCCTTCGCTGAAATTTGACTTTCTTGATTTCCTAGGCTTGGAAGGACTAAGTTCAAGTTCTGAATCATTGCTAGTCTTGATCTCAGCAACTACTAGTTGGGAAATACTGCTTCGGCAAAATGGACAAACAGGGGCAGTAGAACAAGCAGTTGTAGGATTGGGCTTCTTGTGGCAGCATAGGGCTAGAGTGCAATGAGCACACATTTGATGACTGCATGGTCTGACCTCAATTGTGCATACCTGGTCAAAGCATATGCAGCATAGCTCCACATCGCTAGCCTGGTTGAGAAAATTTCACCTCCATTATTCACTTATGAGGGTTTCTTCATGACTTCGTACGAAAACCATATTTATTAAGCAAAATGAAGAGTTAAGCTAGCTGGGTTTCTTCATGACTGTACAAAAACCATGCTTATATGAAGAGTTAAAGATATGCAGACAAACGTGCATCTCCTAAATGCTGGATGATTAGAAATTATTTTGTAGCATTTGAACGAAGTACTTCACTACTTGCACTGCTAAATTTTGACAAGAAATGGTTTACATAGAAATGAATAGAACCCAATAGTTCAGATCATCTTAAATATCATATATTATGAAGTGGAACAATCTCAGTCGCAGGTGGTGTCCAATGACCCTTTATATGCCAGCTTGGTTACCCATAAATATTAAATTAATGCCTATTAATTAGTGTCACATTTCTTCTACTAAAAAGTAAAAATTAAACCATCTCAACAAGAGATAATTATAAATTTTTATACAAACATCCTCAACATGATGTAGAGCTTTGGGCTTTCATCAAATATGAATTTCATGTGAAATATAGATCTGTAGATATTAATTAAATTTCTTAATCTACAACAAAAAAAAAAAAAAATGAAGGATATTACCTCAGACATATTGTCGTCAGCCCCAACATCAAAATCCAAAGGAGATGGAACAGAGTATTCAGTCTCCTTCAATATGGTCTTCTCCCTCTCCATGTTTGCTTCTTTCAAGGCCCTCTCTAACAGTGCTTTTGCTTCTGGATTAAGCTCACTGATGAACTTCAAAGGTGATGGCCAGACAAGAGGCTCTGCTGATGAAGGGTTCAGCAAGGCTGCACATGCTCGATGCTTGTGCTTCAGAGCAACTGTGTGTGGTATTCTCCTGAAAAATCCATTCATTTACAAGTTTCAACAACAGACCTTCAAAACTTGTAATTGGGACTGTAGTCATTACAGAAATCAAATGCTAGCAATTTTAGGATGAAGGAAAACTACATGGAAAAAAAATCAAGTGAGGTTCCATATGGTACATATTGGAAAAGACAATTTCAAGTACTGTTGCATGACAAATGTATTATTAGTTACCATGACGTTATTGATATACTATCTATATTCTATAAGCATAATGCTAGGTCAGTTCAGTGAGGTTCACATTGCTGGCCAACTGTAGGAGAACAAATTACACACCACTGCTCTCATCCTTAAAAAGCCAATTCCCATATTCATTTTAGAGTTCATACATGCCGAGCATGAATCAATTTTTGAATTGTACCCGTTTTCTCAAGTTTCAGAACAAACTAATCCATTGACAAATACAGTTCATGAAGACAGGTGGGTACAGATTAATTTGAGCCTCAGAGGACAATAGGGCAAATTGTTAGTTTTCAAATATTAGATATTTGTCCCCGTCACTATGGAAATATTCATTCATGTATTCAATACGGACGCGGTTGAAGTTCTTGCCAGAACAACTTCTTGGATGTATATTTTTCAAAATACAAAAGGTGCTGCCATGGAAAGGGTTTCCCTGGAGTACCTTTTTGAGGAATCTGGGTGATTGAATAGAAGTTCACAAAAGGCAAGTGAAAAGTCCACTATAATCATTAGTTTTGGTACAAAATTTCAAAGTGATTGAAAATTTAAATAATAAGGGCTGATCATGGCATGGCTGTTTATGAATCTTACCCAGATGAATCTATTTGATGCCTATCCGCTCCCCAGGCAAGCAATTCACGGACACATTCCAACGAACCGCCACGAGCAGCTAAATGAAGGGGTGAACTCCCTAGGTAGCTGCAGATCATGGTACCTTCATCAATCTGAATGGCAAATGATCACTATTTAGCTATAATATCTACAAGACCATAATTTAAAATTACCCATATCCACCAGTTGAAGCACAAACAAGAGCCCCACTGTCTAAAAGGATATGAACGCACTCTGGCCGTCTTTGACGAGCAGCTAAATGTAGTGGGGTTGCACCCTTTCCATCTCTTATGTTCACAAATCTTGCAAATCCCCTACCAATGCCACACATTGAAAATTAATCAAATTATTCCATCCAATGCCAATTAATCAACAAGTATGTGAATCAGAGAGAAAGAGAGATACCAGGAATCAGCAACAGGGGTGGAATGTGCAGCAGAAAGAATAGCTTGCAGGCAATCTGAATGGCCATAGCAAGCAGCATAATGCAAGCAGGTTCTTCCTTGTGCAGAATCAAACATCAATATCTGATAAATTCAATACAAAACCCATGATCAATACCTCTTTTAATAGTTCAAGTAAGAAATTTACTATTAAAATGTACATAAACTCAATGGGAAAATTAACACACATTTGCTCCTGCTTCAATAAGCTTTTGCACGCAAGAAATCTTCCCATGCATTGCCGCCAACATCAACGGGGTCTAAACCAATCACAAACAATAAGAATATCCAATCAATAGCATGCAATTAAAGAAAATAATCTTGATCTAACACAAACATTAGACATTAGACACTCAAGCTCGAAAGCTGTATTGTATGTACCTGTTTATGTCGATTCAAGATATCCGGATTAAGAGACCGACCCAACAGCATAGAAAGAACCTATGTACCATCAAAAACAAAACCCATCAAAATTTTCCCAAGAAAACCAAAGATCAATAAAGAAAACCACCCAAATGAATCAAAAACTCACCTGGATCCGACCATTAGCAGCGGCCACGTGAAGAGCAGAGAGTCTCCCATATCCAATGGTGAGTTCCAACACACTTGGGTGTGCCTCTACCATAGCCTCAACTAACTCCAGTTCACCATCCTGAACCGCATGGAACAGACCACTCTCTCTTCTGCGTTCTCCACAGCTAAGCTCCTGACCCATTGTGAGTTGCCCCCAACACTTCCTCACGCGCCACCTTCCACGGTGGTTGCGCTAGCAGTATTGGCGGGGCAGCTGAACACACACAAACACAAACAAAAACACAATTGCTCAGCTGAATTATATGAGCGATAGGCAATCCAAACTATTCCAAAGATAAGTATTGGACTAGTAAGCCTTGGAGTTTGTACCTGCCCGCAATGGCTTTACGGGCAGCTTGACCGTAATGTGTACGAGAGACACTCACAGTGTCGGGCTGCTTGTGAGATATTTTCGCGGCCAATTATTTTGTTATTATTATTTTTTCTGTCTTTGAAACATTAAAAAATATATATATATGTTTTTATTAAGTCCACCGAGTCTGTGAAAGAGAAGCTTTTGTCCAATTTGGAAATTGGAATCCCCCCACATGGATTTATTTCAACGCGTTCTTTGAAGATAACAGAGTCGTTTGGTATGGCATTTAGTTTTTAATTTTTAAACAATATTATATATATTTTAATATATTTTTTTCACATAAATTTAAAAAAAAAATATTAACGAGTGTATTTAAGACACTAATTAAAAATTCAGTTAAAAAAAATTTTATAAGAAAAGAAAAAAATTAATGTTTTAATAATTTTTTTATTTTTCATAAAAATAATGTTAAAACAATACTAAAATAAATTATTAACAAATGCATTAAGTACCGCATAACCCTTTTAAAAAATAAAAACAATATTAATCGGACAATGACCGAACAGTCCTATATCACCGCGGTTAATGTTTGCCGCTCTGACTCATCGCCGCCAGATCAATGTTCTGTATTTTTATACTTTCTTTATTAATTGGGTAGTGGTTGGTGTGAAATGAATCAAATGATAAAAAATAATAATAATAATAATACACAAATCTGAAACCGGTTTAACGAGTTCTAACATCTAACAACTCCAACCAACTCGTGTACGTCTTTTCTCTAGCAGACTATTCAAAGTATATATGCTTCGCGTGTGATTGCATATTTGCAATATTAAATGAACCTTGCATATGTACATTCCTAAACTTTTTCATAATTAGTTAACCTTAAGTTCATAAAAAAATGTTACATCCACGGGCAAACTGTTATGGACCTTTTTTTTTCTTTTTTAAGTTTCAATTTATGGCGTCTACTCTTGATAATAATTTTTTATCATCAAACTAAGACACCAATCGGTTTCTGGTGAAAGCGGGGATCGAACCCCAAATTTTTTATTCAACAATCAGAAACTTTACCAGTTGAGCTAACTAGAACCCACAACTGTTATGGACTTTTATTTGTGGCAAAAAATTAATTTCCGCAGTGGGTTCAGATTAAAACTAATAATAATTTGTATATGCATAACATTTATAGAATGATGGAACTAAGTGGGCCCCTCCTTGTAACACAAATATATTTTTGCAAATTTACATAATTACTATAGCACAAATGTATTTTTGTACAATGATACATAGACTGGTGTGAGTGTATTTTGGGTTGATTGGAAAATTTAACACAATTAGTGTTTCTATGCAAATGAATTTTTTAGAAATTATTTAGATTGAGAACAGTGGTTTTTGGTCGAGGAATAGAGAGATGATTAGAGATTATGGTAAAAAAATTTGATAAGGAAATAGTATTCTGATGAAATGTAGTATAAAATAAAGAATCTAATGTGGGGTATTTTAAAAAGTGAGTATATAAAATAATAATAAAAAAGTAGGTTATTATACTAAAATAGACAGAAATTTTTGCATGAGCTGATGCAAATGCCCTAATGTAGTAAAAAACAATGGTATTTTGTGTCTTTGTCTTTATTAGTAGATGATTGCATTATAATGTATTGCGAAATAATGACTTAGTGTTTTTTTTTTTTTTTTTTTGGATAGTTTGTTAATATTAAATAGATGTGTAAAGACCAGATTCGAGACTCAGCCCAGGATGAATGGACTTAGGTCCAAAACAATGAATTTGTAGAAAGTGGGTTAAAGAACTAGGCCCTAATAAATTTGACAATGGCTAGTATGGATGTAGAAGATGATTAAGCAAGAACAAAGAACATAAAACTGAATGAATTCACCGTCCGAGGAGGTAAGTTTTCATATAAATCAATTAAACAGAGTACAAGTGCAATTTAGATTGCTACAGTGCATTTTCTCTATTCCGCCCCTCCCTCTTATCAATGGAGGACCTCTTACATTATATAGGTCCCTCAAGATGATCTCGATCCTACATCTATTAGTTATTTGAGCCACTACTTGAGTGTCTGTCCCATCAGACACCCCCTCTGGCCTTCTGATAGTTGTGGTAGCCAAGCTAACAATGTTCAGGGGCTTCTCCACATGAATATGGCCAGAAAGTTAGCTGCAGGGCATTAAATGCGGTGGCAGCAGCTTTCTTTTAGATATTTCCTAACTCTCATCCTACTTGTACATTCATGAGGCACGTCCCTTTCACTGGAGCTTCCTCAAAGGTCACCTTGACTTTTTAGGAGACATATTTGAGTTGTGCTTAGTCTATTCGAGGAGACATTCCTCCTCGAACTATCCTCCCATTCATATTTCACTTATTAGATTCTAAGCTTGACTTTGCCACCTCCATTTATTTGTCTTCGGATCACCATGCTTTCGGCCAGAGCCCAAGGCCCAATATGTGGGCTGGGCCCTTGACCCTACAAGATGCTTATTTGAAATTTCATGATTTTTTTTTTTTTTACTTATAATCTGGCTCCCCTAACTCGAAATCCTAGGTCCATCCATGCCTTTATATATGTCTATATGTATTTACTATAATTTTAATCTTATTTTTTAAATAATTCAATAGTTACAACATTGAGGGGGAATTAAATTAGGGTTGTGTTTGGTTCGTCTAAAAATATTTTACAATCTTGTGGGTGTTTGGGTGGACTAAAAAATATGATCAACCTGAAATCATTTTCCCTTTGACTATAAAATTGGATCAATTTTTGTGTAAAATGAACTACACTTCTATTTTCCTACATGTCATTGCCAGCCTTAAAACTAAAGAGAGAGAGAAAAGAGAGGAGACCTTGAACACAGATGAAATAGCATTAAGAGATCAAAAAGAAGCCGCCAAAAAACAAATTGGACCATTGTGACCCAGTCGAGAAAGCCACCCCTAAGCTGATTAGACCACTGATCTTGTCGTCACCTTGACCACGATCTTGTCATCGTCACCTTGATCAAGCACCCAACAAGATCTCGTTGCTGTCTCTCGATCGAACCATCGATCATATTGCTTCTGCAACTAGATTGAGCCATCGAGTGTTTGGTTGCTACTACTACTCTCTCTCTCACTCTTTCTCTCTCTCTCTCTCTCTCTCTCTCATCTGGTTAATGAAGATTGATTTTTTTTTTTGTTTATTTTGGTTTATATATTGATATTTTCTATTATAATATTTGTTTGGAAGCTAGAAAAATGTGAGAAACTAGTAGAAAATGTGTTTTCTAGAGCATTTTCAAAATTACAACCAAACATTTGAAAATATTTTCTAAAGCATTTTTCGAAATACAACCAAACACCTTAAATTATTTTATTTTCCAAAAAAAAAATATTTTCACTTGAAAATATTTTATACTTAGAAAACATTTTACATCGAGCCAAATACAACCCAGTGCCAACTAATTGAACTATAAGGCTCTTAATCTAATTATTTTAAATCTAATTGCAATGCATGTATCACCTAACATATATTTTGAGAAGATTATAACTTAATTTATTTGATTATTTTCTATAAAAGTACTTAGAAGAATAAAAACATTAAAAACTTTTTGAAGAATCAAGTATTTTTGTTACGGGTTACATGCATTTATTTTATAATAATTATATTGTTATATAATATGAAATAGAAAAGTTTATGAAATTGAGTTTTGGACTTTTTTTTTTTAGAAATAATTACAACATGTTGTTAACCTCGCAGCTCGAACCCTTTCCCTCCTAGACCTCCAAACACTTTGTACATAGAGAGGTGCTAATTTAGCTACAAGTCCTTTGACTGGGCTATGGACTTGATTGCATTGATCTACTTCATCAATTGCAAGCACTAAGATATCTTAACAATTATGAAAAAAAGAAAAAAGAAAAAAAAGTGAGATATAAGAAACAACTTTTATTATTGTACTTGTTAGGCAAGTAAAAAGAAAAAAGAAAAAAAAAGAAAAAAAGAGAGATGGTAATTATATAAAAAATTTATAGGCGATCAACAACGAAGAAAAAGCTTCATATCAAATTATTGTTGGACAACAAATATTCTTATTTGGACTTCTTCCTCTTCATAGTGTTTCATTCCAAGTTATCTTCCTCATTTTACTTTTTTTTTTTTAATTTTCTTTTTCTTTTTCTACTCCATTCTTTGGTCAATTAATACAGCTCAAAAGTAAAGGCAAACAAGGAAATGATTAATTAAAGATAAAACAAAAATAAAAAGTTTAAAGAAATTGTCAAATCAGGCAGGCATGCATGTTTTTAGTTGCTTTTATTTTTCCCCCTACCTTTTTCTTTTTGTTGGTCGAGGCATGCTTAACAAAACATTTTATCTAAAAGCAAATCACTGCCAAAATCATAGCTTAGGCGTCATATTAATATAATAATGAAAAAACTGTAAATAGGAGAAACACCATAGTTAATAAGTCAAAAGTTTCTTAGTAATATTCCAAAAAGTACATAGTCTTTTTTTTGAGAAGACAAAAAGTATATAGTAATTAGTAAGTCCATTGTTTGCGCAGCTAAACTGCCTAAGTCAATATAGCGAGGGTTAACGAAGAAGTCATGCATTTACATTTGTATTGCAATCTTTTATTAAAAATGAGTTGATTTCCCTATGAATTTTCATATTAATAGTCCCAACATATGGTGAGTTTACTTACTCTACCGATTTCCTTCATAAATATGGTGATTCTAATGAATCATTTGTGTGTTTAACTAGTAATTCTCCTTTAAACCAAAAAAAAAGAAAAAGAAAAAAAAGTAATTCTTAAGTGTTCAATCTGTTTTTCTTATATCTAAAATAAAAATAAATAAAAAAAGAAAAGAAAACTCTAACGAAGGTCTTTATTAAAAAAAGAAAAGAAAAAAGCCATAAGTTTTGTTTCCCTAACAAATTCACAAGTACAAAAGAAAAGAAAACTCTAACGAATGGCATTTTTTTATTTTTTTGCTTTAAGCAATATGCTTGATAATGAACGACACATAGGATTTTGGTCATTGTAGGAGTGATATGATTTCGTGAAATTTGGTCTTGTCATGGGGGTGGCATCCATTATCATTGTTATTGGAAGGTGATGGCGATGGTGATGAGGAGAATTGTGTTGGAATGAGTAAGGATTCAACCATCCAAGAAAGAATCGAACCTTATGCCACCGAGAGGTAGGATGCCTTACACGTTGGTATATCAATTAGTTCAATACACTTTATTCCCGACACTTATATGTTAAAAAATTAAACCTATATATTTGGTCCAATAAACAATACCAAACTTAAGGATTTCAAATGATAGTATATTGGTAATGATATCTTTTGTGATGTCTTATATTTATAGTTCGAATCTCACCTCTTCTTCTCCCACTATCTACTTATATAAAAAAAAAAAATACTAATAGGAGGAACTAGGATCGAGATCAATGAATGAGAACTAAGTTGGAATGAAAACACCCAGAACCAAGGGGTCAGACATCTAGTGCATTCAAAATGATAGCCAGGTAGATCAAACATGGTTTAAAAAATCGGTTCAGACCAAACGATTTAATCAGGAACCAGTTATAGTAAAAAGTGGGAAAATCAGCAATTCAACTGATCACTGCACTTATTTTCGGTTCATTGACCATTTTATTTTTAAAATCATACAATTAACAAAAAGTTACCAATGCATTTCCATGAAAAGGAGAGCTAATTAAAGTAGCCATTTCGATCGCACGTCCAACGTCCACAACTAGTGTTTTGCCTTTTTTTTTTACCAGCGTCTCTTGTACTGTTCATGGGACATGAACAATGTATTAAGGTAAATGAACAGTGTTTAAGGGAGTGAACAGTAATCCAAAAATGATTTTTTTTTTTTTATTTTCAGCAATAAATTTTCAGTTTTCAACAAAATAAACGATATCTAAACACACCCAAATTCTTAAACATGCCATAAATCTAATTTGCATCGATGACATTCCCACCCACTCCTCCTGGCGATTGATGTGCTCGAGGTAATTTGATTGAACAAGAGACACATCACGAAAAAGATTGTCCAAAAGAGCCATGCCAGCTGATGATTAGACAATTTGCCTTGTCACTGCAACTCGAACTAATAGAATAAACTGGATGAACTAACCAACGTAAGGTCACTTTGAAAGCTAGGACCTTAAATGCCAAGCTTTTGGGATGAGCAAACTAAAAAGACAACCCCTCAATCAGAGGGCCAAGTTTGATGTACATAACCTACACCCATAATAAAAGCAATTCAGAGTGAAGATGGGAGCTATAATGAAGGAATGTGCACCCATAATAAGCCCATAAATGTAAGATTCCCAAGCCTATAAAAGGTACCAAAATTTGAGTGCATTATATCTCTTAAAAATTGACTCTTGATGAAATTTTCACCCACTTACATATTGAGAAACCCTTAAATCAGTACTTTTACTAGTACCACCCCAACCAATCTTTATTTTTTGTAGGTATCCCATTGATACTTCACCCATCTAACCACTGGTTCATCATTAAGAGCTATACATCCATCCATTATATTCTTATCAACCACAACTTCTCATGAATTTTACAAAATGGGAAGAGTAGGAGTTCTTTTAATTAAAATAATACTTAAAAAAAAAAAAAAAAAAGAGTCCATGGGCTGTACTTTTTGCTTTAGCCCATTGGGCCAGTCAAAGCCCACGTAGATGGTAGATTTTAAGTCTAGATTTTGTCCCATAAAATGATACAAATTGCAGCCCAATTCAGTCACATAAAGCAAAACTCCTCAATAGCAAGTGCACAAAAACCCAAGCCCAAAAAACATAGGAAGGGCTTCCAAAACTACGTAGTTTTTAATAAACCGCGTGTCTTTGGAGCTCATAAAACACAAAGCATTAGGGTTTTTTCTTCGTGTGGACTCTTGGTGGCTCTCTCTCCCAGCTAGCTGCTGCTGAAATCTAGGGTTTGGTCCAGACAGAGCCAAAGGTATGATCAAATCAAAGCTACCCAGAATTTATTTATCACTCTGAATCACTATGGCACTGTGTGTTGGTGTTCTTGATTTTTGTCTAAGTTTTTAGCATCCTATTAGTACTGTTACAAAGCTTGCAGTTGAGAAGCTCTAGAAAGTAAAAACCATAATCAAATATATATAAAACCCATTTCGTTAATAGTTTTGTTGTTTTCATTTTTTTTTTTCGCTTTCTTTGTTGTTGTAAGCGTGGGAGAACATGGTGTTGAATTTTGTTATGCTATGTGCAGGTAATGGCTCCTCTACCAGTCAAAAGTGGTCTCTCTGTTGGACAGAACAAAGGGCACATTGTCACCAGGCGTGAATTGGCTCCTCGCCCATCTGACCGAAAAGGGGTATGCATTTTTTGATTAATAGAGATTTTCAAATTGTTGATTATAGAAATAAATGGGTTTATTTGAACCATATATCTAGTGAGTTAGTGCCAAATACATTGAATAGGTTGCTCTATAATTTTGTTTCGTATTATACGGGGTTGATTGTATGGATATTTTGGTGTGAAAATGTGATAATTTGTTGGTTTGGGATTTTGATTTGAAGAAAACTAGCAAGAGGGTGCTCTTTGTGAGGAATCTTATTAGGGAAGTTGCGGGTTTAGCTCCATATGAGAAGAGGATCACTGAGCTTTTGAAGGTGGGTAAGGATAAGCGTGCTCTGAAAGTGGCTAAGAGAAAGTTGGGTACCCACAAGAGGGCAAAGAGGAAGAGAGAGGAGATGTCCAATGTTCTTCGCAAGATGAGGTGAGCTGTTCATTCTGCCCTTCTCTTACCTTTTTCTGGTTTTGTTTGTTCTGCCTTGTTTTGTAACTTTTTCAATGTGGCTATATTTGAGTTTTAGTCATATCTGCTTCTTATGTGAATCGCACTCAATGTATATTAGGAAGATAATTGCAAAGAAATCTTAAGTTTACCGGGTCATTGAAATGATTGAATAAATCTAAAGTTGAATTCAGCATTTGTGATCTAAATTTAAATAAATTTAGAATTTTATACTGCTGGTAGCATAGCCTTAGCTATTCAGGATTTAAATAGTCTGTTTCCATGGTGATTTTTGCTTCGGCCATGATTGGGATAGTAGTCAATTTAAATTTTCACTCTACATAATTGAAGATACTAGATTCAACTAGAAATTGATTGTTTGGTCATCCCATTGACATAGGTGGGCATTGATGGATTTTTTTATGGTGTTTTGTCTTGATGCATGGTTTCGGATTTTTGCCATGTGCAGGTCTGGTGGAGCTTCCGATAAGAAGAAATGAGGGAAGAACATAGCATTTGAAATTTTGACCTCATAAAGTGGCTGGAATTATTTTTGTAGCTCAATTATGCTTTCTATTTTGATTATGCATTTTGCTAAAACCTCTATAAAGATGGTAGAATTTTGTAATTTTTGAAACCTTTGAGATCACTGGAATTTCTATTGCATCTAGTACTTGTTTGCCAGCTGTCTAAGATTGATCTGATTTATAAAGGGTGTTTGGATTATGTGCCTGAAGAAATCTTATGGCTATGGAAGGATCACCATGCTACAAGGTGAGTCTTAGATGTGAATGTCAAATTTTGTTGCCATTCATTATCGGCTTTGGTTTGGTTGCGTAAGCCTAGTCTATCTATATAGATGCTAGGTGTTGTCGTCTTTTACTATGATGATTATCATTCATTTGGAGGGGATAGGGGAGTGGAGGCTGCAGTGTTTTTTAAAGTGATTTTAATGCTTATGTAAAGGGTGGGCTGAGCTGTCTTCCCTTATTTTGCCTGTGTGGGTTTTCCTCATCTTGAAGAATGGATGGGGCAGGGATGGGTTTTGCTTGGCCTGACATGAGCATGCATGCACACACACACATATGTCTATATATATTGTCATTTCAAAAACACTAGTCTCACCCTTTAATCTCTCATTATTGATGGTGACAAAATTCCTCTATCCCCCACCCCCCCGCGTGCGCGCGCGGGACTTACTCTGCAGAAGGTTTCCTGTCTCTACTGGAATAGGCATTAGGCACGCATGATCTGATCTTTGTTCTTACTTTATTCTGTTGTATCCCTACTTACGTTGCAATCATTTTTGTTTATTCTGATATTTTTTAACCTCTGCTGTGCTGAGTGATTGCAATATCATGCTCTTTTCATGTTAGCTACAACACCAAATTTTGGACTTTGGAGCCTTGGATATGTATGTGCTTTGATTATTTTGTGCCATGGAATTGTAATGGGTGCTGCTTAATTGGTGAATGCTTTCCTCATGGTCTTGCTTAATGCTTTTATGGAATGCAACGAAACAATTTAAATTGTACGTTTAGTTGTACAAAACCATCCAAATGTTGCTTCCTGAGAATGTTGATGCTACTTGTCCTCTACCCAAAAGCGCAAATCCTCCGTGTTGTTTAGCAAGATGTTAAACTCAGGTTTGGCAGAAATTTCAGAAATTCACAATTAAATAAAAATTATAGATTTCACTAACCAGACATATTCCAATAGACTTGTTTAACAGATGAACATGAAGTGTTTTACATGAGGTTCTGCAGAAGTTAGGAATTCTGCCTGATCTGGTATTTCCCTTATGGAGAACCTGTGATATGCACTTCTATTTCTGGTATCCTAGTAGCTTACTTTTTTGAGTTCTTGGGCACTACAAACAATTTCACAACTTTTCGCAGCAAGTTGTTGTGACTGGTTGCATGTCACTTTCATATGAACGTGTTAATTTTTTTTCACTAATCACAGCCAACCAAGAGTGGAGAGTTGTGACTAAAATTGTGCAATTTTTGGTATTTTTTTAGATTTAGTATCCTGTAACTTTTAAGAATAAATCTGGTACTACCAACAATGGCACAAGCTAATTATACAACTATTTAAGTAATAGGTAATTATTCTGACATTTTAGAGCATCCACATCAGTGGATGTAAACATTTGTAAAATACAAAAAGTAACCAATTATACACATTTTATCCTAAAAATCTTCTATATCAATCCTTCTAAACTATACATATTTATACATTTGTTACAGTAATTGTGCATATATACACGATTACAGTAGTTGCGTATCATATTATTTTATTAATTTATCATTTCGCTCCTTTTTTTCTCTCTTCTCTATCTGCAAAACCAACTCATACTTCTCTCTCTCATCATATTCTTCTTCCTTTAATACACACAAATACACCCACACAGACAAACTAACACAGAGATGCACAAAACTCAAAACCCACCATCTCGTCTCATAGAACCTACAAGAGCACCACCATTAAAACACAAATCCCACCATCCACCCCACACTGTCCAACCATCACCACCCAACCACCACCACCACCAAAACCCATTAAAATAACGAAAACCCAAAATCAACGCAAAATCCACAGAAAATCAACTCAAAATTAAACCATTAACTGAAAACCCATAACCCAAACCCAAAATTAAAATCAAATACAAACCCAATGGTAACAGAGACTTAAGGGATTTGAGAATTAAGAAAAGAGATGAGGGATTTAAGATGTAGAGACTTTAATGAGGTTCTGCTCTTAGAGGAAGAGAAGAGGGGTGGAGATCTCTTTGAAATCCGTAACCCCTCTTTTCTCTTTGAATGCATGTGGAGTCAATGATTTCCTTATGTTTCAATCATTTTTAGCTTCTTCTTTTTCATCATCATAATCATCTTCTCTCTTCCTTGTAGCTTTCGAACTATCAAAGAAAAAAAAAGAGATGCAAAGACTTTGAGGGATGAGAGAGGCAGAGACTTTGTGGGTTAGGGGAAAGTGAGAGGCGGAGAGACTTTGTGGGTTAGGAGAAAGTAGAATAAAAAAAATATTATTTATATAAAATAAAGTGTATAATAGATAAACTGATGTGGGTGTTTTGTAAAAATGAGTGTATAAAATAAAAATAAAAATGTTTTTTCTTGTAAGATAGATTGAAATTATGCACTATCTAATGCGGTTGTTCTTAGAGTTGTAACAAAAAAATTGTGAACTAGTTTATGGTCTTAAACCACTCAACCTCAACTTTTAAGTACGCAGTGGCATGATTACATCATCTACTACTATGGAATTTGAGCTATTGAATATTTGTGTCCATTTTGGTGTGAGCTATGTCAGAGGAAAGATAAACAAGAGAAGATAACAAAAGTAATCTGATCGGATTGCAGGATTCCTTGAAATGCATATAGCATTCTAGCTTGTTATTATATATAGTATCGAGAATTTCGAATGTTATACAAAAACTCGTAATCAAAAGGATCAAAATATTAACTTTTCACCTAAAGAATGTAAAGGTTAACAAATTTGACCCCGCTTCTAGATCAAGCTGGGAAAATGTTGACACTATAAAATAATAATCTTCAATCAAAGTATAAATAGACAATAAAGTATAAACAGGTAAAAATAATATTAAATTTATATTCACGATTTTAATGACAATGTTTCTATAATTAAATAAGTTATACAAATTTCAAGTTTCATATTATATATATATATATATATATATATATATATATAAAAACTGATTGAATTGATTATTTTTATAAATATTCCTAGTTCAAATAAAATATAGGTCAACTCATAATTTTTGTACGCTAATCCTTAATTTCATTAACCATGTCATTGGTGTAATAAATGAAAGTTGCATTTGATAGATTATGATCCTCCAAAGTTCTTAGTTTAATTCCACCACGAAGTTCCTAGGATATTATCCATTTATTTTGAAATGAGCTAATTGAATTTTACCATATTATTAATTATTTAAATAGAAACCAAAACAATGATAGTAAATATTATTTTAAATTTTAATAATGTGGTAAAATCCTATCTACTCGTTTCAAAATGGATCAAGAGAATTTTGAGAACCTAATGGTAGAGTTAGTCTAAAAACTCTAAAAGGCCATTAATGAGATTGATTTGGACATATAAACATAATAAAGACTAAATAACAGGAACAAAATAGGATCCAATTAACTCAATTGGTAAAATTTCTTATGGTTGAATAAGAGATTTGAGATTTAATTTTCTCCTACACAAAAAATGATTGGTGTCTTATAAAGAACGCAAACATCAAAAGCAGATTTCATAAGTTGAAATTCTTTAAAAAAAATAATAATAATTGAAAAAAAATTCTTATACTTGTATTTAAATAATATTTCTAGTTTTTTTTTTAATTCAAAAAACACCGCCTACATTAAAAACCGATTGAAGTTTGGTCTGATGATAAAGAATGCCATTATCAAAAGCAGATTTCATAATTCAGGAATTCATAATGTTTTCCATGAATCTATGTTAAGGAATTACATTCCTGATTCTTCACATGTTTTGAGCAGCCTCTTCAAATTAGAGATGATTTGTCATATGAAAAAGTTCCGATAGAGATTTTAGATCATAAGGAGCAAGTGCTATGCAATAGAATAATATCTTGGATAAAAGTACTTTGGAAGAATCATTCAGTGAAAGAGGCATATTGGGAGCGTGAGGATGATATGTTGTTGAGATACCCAAGTCTTTTTCAAAATCAAGGTATGTAAAATTTCGAGGATGAAATTTTGTAAGAGGGGAAGAATGTAACGCCCCAGTCAGTCAGACAAAAAAAAAAAAAAAAAAAATCTACAGGTACTTTGAGATGTCTTTCTCATGCTTTGGATTCTTTGGGGTTTGGGGCGTGAAGATTAAAACCCTAAAAAAAAAAAAAAAAGAAGAACAAAACTATAATTCATATAATTGTATTTAAATAATATTTCTAGTTTTTAATCCAAAAAAAAAAAAAGTTTGAGTCTTCCCAAGTCCTAACTGGAGGTGGGCTTTACATGGGCCAGGGTTATCTTGAGTCACCAATCAAAGTTTTTGAGCTTCGGCTAAACTATCAATCCGACCCAATCCTCCAATTTGAAAGTTGAAACCCTAGCTCGTCATCCCCATCCCGATATTATACAGAAAGAAAGAGAAGAGAGGCCTCTCTAGTCTCTAGTCTCTATCAGTACTATTAGTCCCAAACCCCAAAAACCCCTATAAAGCCTCATTTTTCACTAAAACCCTAGAAACCCTCATTTTCTCTCACACTCACATTAACACTAACACACACACACACAGAGTCACACAGTCACACAGCAACCACCGAACCAAACCCCAAATACCATGTCCGAGGTAGAGCTTTCACGGTCGGAGAAGAAAAAGAAGAAGCACAAGTCCAAAGACGAAACCCCAATAATCTTACCAGAACCACTAGCTCCACTCGACGATGTTCCCGACGACAACAAGGACTTCGTGATCAAACCCCAGAGCTTCACTCCTTCCATCGACACCTCACAGTGGCCGATCCTCCTCAAAAACTACGACCGCCTCAACGTGCGAACCGGACACTACACTCCTCTTCCCTCCGGTTACTCTCCTCTCAAGCGCCCTCTCGATCAGTATATCAAGTATGGTGTTCTCAACCTTGATAAACCCGCTAACCCTTCTTCTCACGAAGTTGTTGCTTGGATTAAACGTATTCTTAAGGTTGAGAAAACCGGTCACAGTGGTACTTTGGATCCCAAAGTCACTGGAAATCTTATTGTTTGTATTGATAGAGCTACTAGGCTTGTTAAATCCCAACAGGGTGCTGGGAAAGAGTATGTTTGTGTTGCTAGATTGCATTCTGCTGTGCCTGATGTGTCTAAGGTGGCCCGGGCGCTTGAGACGCTTACTGGGGCCGTGTTTCAGCGGCCCCCTTTGATTTCTGCTGTGAAAAGGCAGCTTAGGATTAGGACTATTTATGAAAGTAAGCTTCTTGAGTATGACTCAGATAAGCATTTGGTTGTTTTTTGGATTTCTTGTGAGGCTGGGACTTATGTGAGGACTATGTGTGTGCATTTGGGTTTGATTCTTGGGGTTGGGGGGCACATGCAGGAGTTGAGGAGAGTGAGGTCTGGGATTTCGGGGGAGAAGGATAATATGGTAACGATGCATGATGTGATGGATGCACAATGGGTTTATGAGAATTATAGGGATGAGACTTATCTGAGGAGGGTGATTATGCCACTTGAAGTGCTTTTGACGAGTTATAAGAGGTTGGTTGTGAAGGATTCGGCTGTCAATGCTATTTGTTATGGTGCCAAGTTGATGATTCCTGGATTGTTGAGGTTTGAGAATGATATTGAGGTTGGGGAGGAAGTGGTGCTTATGACTACTAAAGGAGAAGCAATTGCATTGGGGATTGCGGAAATGACTACTGCTGTGATGGCTACTTGTGATCATGGTGTGGTGGCAAAGATTAAGAGGGTGGTGATGGATCGGGATATCTACCCGAGGAAATGGGGGTTGGGGCCAAGGGCGTCGATGAAGAAGAAGTTGATTGCAGAGGGGAAGTTGGATAAGCATGGGAAGCCGATTGATAATACACCTCAGGAGTGGGCAAGGAATCTAGTTTTACCAGCTGGTGGTGATTCTGTGGTTGCAGGGCTTGCCGCCACTACTGAACCTGCTTTAGTGGAGAAAGTAAAGAAAGAGAAGATTACAAGTAAGGATGATGAAAATGGGGAAGGGCGAAAGCGGAAGTTGGATGAAAGCACTGATGGCCCTGCTCCTGTATCTTCCAAGAAAGCTAAAGTTGCCGAGGTCCAAGAAGTTGAGAAGGAAGAGAGCGTGAAGGTTAAGAAGATCAATGAAGAGGATGTGGATGTTGAAGTTGGAAAGAAAGAGAAGAAGAAAAAGAAAAAGGACAAAGAGGACGGTAATGCGGAGCCTTTAGGTGATGAGAAGGCTGAGAAGAAGAAGAAGAAAAAGGAGCATAAAGATAAGGCTGAAGCTGGTTCTCCTGAAGCAGAGAAGTCTGAGAAGAAGAAAAAGAAGAAAAAGAGCAAAGAGGCTGAGGATGGTGATGCAGCTTTGCCCACTGGCATTGCTAATGGTGATGGTGAGGCTGATTTGAGTGAGAAGAAGAAAAAGAAGAAGAAGAAGAATAAAGAGGCAGATGAAGAATAGGTGGAAGAAATGGATGTATGACCATCTGTCTCCCATCTTATCTGTAATGAGTATTTTTATTATAGTTTTTGTAACTCTTTTATGCATTTCCAAGACCTAATTTCCACAGTTTAGCTTTGAGGCTGTTTTCTCTTTCTAATTTTGGTTTTGTTAATTCTTCATTATTTAAATATATGTCAAATTTTCCCCCCTAACTAGGAACATATGCCAATTTTTCCTGGTTTAGTCTCTAGAAATGGGCATGTCTAGTCGAAATGTATGCTCATATGGTTTCAAATTAGCTTGCGTATGGATGCAATTGGTATGTATTTGAAATGAAAAATAAGTTGGATTTTTGTGGCTCTAAGATTGATTGGCTTATCTAGTCAGCAAGTGTCGGTTGCCATTGGGAATGTTTTCTTTGAGTCAAGGCATCTATACCCCCTTATGTATTCTGGTTAATAATCTTTCCTGGCCTTAAAGAATGAGGAAACTCAAATGGATGCTCACTCTCTGGATTGAAATTTGTTAGTGCCTGCATAAAGTGCTGCCGAGTTTGCTGATTTTTGCAGTTGATTTTTGGTATGGGAGTGAATTTGTAACATCATAACATGTGGTCTTCTATGTGAGAGCTTATTTCTAATTCATCTTTGATCTCCATGAAATTTGGTTTCCTCCATTTTATTTACTCTGTGGGACATCTGAGCTAGCTAAGAAATGCCTTCTCTCTACTAGTGGAGTCTTGATTCTAAAGTCATGAACATAGACGGGAGAAGAGCAGAAACAGGAGAGAGGTATATGGACCCTGGCTGATGTAGGAAAATTTAAGCCCAAAATAAAAAAAAGACACTCATTGGTTTATTGTCTTTAATCTCTCTATGTTATGTTAAATTTATAGTTGTCTACTTGTCTTCAATATTTTATTAGGTCATGTGAGTATATGAATTTTAATGAAGTTGGATGGCTAGGATTTAATTCTTATATGTAAGATGAAAGCTCAGGATTCTAGGATTATTAAAGGCTATTATAAATAAGCCTCTTTTGGGTCATTGTATGAAGCCTTTTCTAATCTATTTTATGGAGTTTCAAACTTGAATAATTTTTTGAGCTCTTTGAGCCTAGAAATTGATATTTGATTGTCCCAATTTCAATCCAATTATCTTTTTCTTAGTTTTAATTGTGTTTGTTGTTCGAATTTCTTCTCAAAACATCAGACTTTCATGAGTCATGGCATGGGACAGCTCCTAGGTAAGTTGTGTGAAGAAATGATTCTTAGAATTTGAATATTAGATTATGCCACGAGCTCTCTCATCTGACTTCACACCTCTTTCTACCTTTTTGGTAAGATGAACTTCCCAGTAATAGTTGGAGACTTGTGTGCTGTTTCAACTTGATTGGCTTTAACTTTATCTTCTTAACTTTTTTATTTTATATTTTTTTTCCTGCAAATTATGTTACTAATGATTGCAAAATTTGCTTGGTTGCATTTGTACTTATAAAAAAAAGAAAAAAGAAGCAGCTTGTTTTCATTTGTAATTTCGCATACCTTGAGTGAGTTCAAATTGTTTTGTGAATATAGGCAATCCCTCTTCAAATCACATTTTCTCTTACATGTTAGTTCCTTGTGCCCATAGCTTGACCCCAACCTTTAACTTCCTTCTGCAATGCCTTCCCTTTCTTGCAAAGTGAACTGAGCAAACCAATAAATGACATTAGAGAGGACTAGACCTTAAGATTTAAAGGAAGATGGGGAATAAAAACAGAGGCTGAGCATTTTAATGCTGCATAGTCCACTGCCATTGTTGATGGTGCTGGTGATGGTGTTGCTTATATTAGCAAGAAGAAACAAGAATAAAGATGCAGAAGAAGAATAAATGAAAGGATTTTGATATTGGTTTTCAATTGGCGGAACTCTTAAATATGCTGTGTTTCTTACAATCTGCAATGAGTACTGCATGGTTTCTGTAACATTCTGGAGGCCTACTTTTTGGTATTTAGCTCTGCCTGGTAGGCTGTTTTCTCCCTTTAATTTGATATTGTTAATTTATTATAATCAGCATTTATTTTGAGACTTATTTTTGAACAAGGAAGGTTTGATTACTCTTTCTAGTAACACGTGTGATATCTGCTACAAAATTTAGTTTATAGTATGGGCACTTTTATTTGATGTGTTTGTTTAAAAATAACTTGCCAAAGAATGGAAGTAGTTTGTGCTTGAAATGAGGAAAGATTAACTTTGGTTTTGTCTCCATGATTGATTAGCTTATCTAATTTGCTAGTGATCATTTGTCACTAGAATGTTAGCTTTAGGTTGAAGCATTTATATACTCAATATATGCTGGATAATAATCTTGTTGGCTCGTAAAAAAGATCAAGAAAGCTCAAATGGGTGCTCCTCCATAGGGCCAGTTGGGCTTTGGTATTGCTTGCATAGAAGGGGACTGGCAAGTTTGCCAATCTTTGTTTATGGTTCTGGGTAGTTGTAAGTTAAAACCTTAAAACTGTACTATGTCATGATCTTCTCGAAATACAGTTTCTAACATCCTTTTATTTATTGTGTTGGGTATCTGATCTAATGGTACAGCAGTGCATTATATAATCAAGGGTAAATTCTAATAAATTACCCTAAGATTTGGGCTAATACTAGATTCAAGATTTTTTAAAAATGACCAACTTGGTTCCTGAACACGGGAACAGGTAAGGGAGAAACAGAGGAATGCCCATGACCCTCGAGTCCATATATGGGACTGTCTTTAGTGAAGGTGTGTCTGCATGATCACTTTTTTAAAGTTTGCATTCTCAATTTAACTAAAAATAAAAAAGTTTGCATTCTCAATTGTGCCATGACCTCTATCATCTGACCTCAAAACCATTCTTGTAAGATGGAACTTAACAATTCTAGTGGGAGATTTTGGAGGGATGTTACTATTTGATAAATGATATGATTTGAATTTATCTTATTCACTGGTTTATTTAACAGTTTCTTCTGCAAATTTTATTGCGGTTGATCACAAATTTTGCTTGATGTATTTTGTAAATTTGCACAGATCTCTTAGTTCAGCCCCCAACTGTCGGTTACAGAAGCCCTCCCTCTTTCAAGTGACTCACCTTCTCTAGTATATGATGCTACTTGAGACCTCGTGTGCCCATAACTTGACCCGAAACTTTTAACTGTCACATCAATATGCCTTCATTCCTTGCAAAGCAAACGGATTAAATAAATGAAACGAGATAGAACCTAATCTTCCTTGCACAAAGACCGACCATGCTCATGTAGTATCTTTCTGCGGCTACCAGAAGCCCTCAAGCTTTGGCTACCGATAACAATGTTTAGAACATGTGGAGAATTGGAGATAGAGGGAAAGGAGAGGGGAGACTAGAGGCAAAGTGACACAGGAATAAAGTGGCAGCAAATAAGGCCATTATTTTGAATGAATTTTCCCACACTTTTAGAAGATAATTTGAAGATTAATAGGTTATTTTGTCCAAGAAGTCAAATAACATTTAATTGGGGAATATTTAGCTTTTATGTTTTAGTTCTCCTTGGCAGACAAGTCATTTACTTTGTTATAGTTCCTATGAGTTAAGGTCTTAAAAATGTAATGTTTTTAAGTGATAATTTTGTTCTCCCATGCTTTAAGGGTTGTTCTAAGCGTTATGTAAGCCATTTGACTGAATTGAATAAAATCATATTATAGAGTGTTCTCAGAACTAGCCTTTGTGCTTTTCAGAAGATGGATTTCTTCTAAATTAACTCTTATCCCTTAGGTGGATTCTTTTGAGTGGCGAGTTTCAGTTTTTGTATCTCTTTGGGTAGTGATATTCTGTATCCCATTAAGTGGTGACTGGTGAGCCAATCTAGTTATGTATCTTTAGCTAAATTCCTTTAGGTAGTAATATCTATATCCCTTTGAATTTGCTTTGGTGGTGAGCTTATTTATCATTTTAGTTTTTGAGTGTTTTCTTATTTCATATAACTAGAAAATATAAAAATATATACATCTACCTTGCCCTCATTTATCAAATAAGATAAATTTGGGTTACCTCATATGATTCCAGTATCAGAAAGGTAGTTGGAATATACTAAAATTTAGTACATTTTAGTCATGTTCTATTCTCTTCTCCTTTACTCTTCCCTCATTTTCTTTCATCTAAATATAGAAGAAATGATTTTTTGTTCAAATAATAGTAAAAAAAGGATTCACTATCACTTCAAATAGTAGAATTTTTTTCATTCCTGAAGAAGGCAAGCAATGAATAGTTGTGTTATGCAACGCTTTGTTCTTCTTGAGTATGGTAGAAAGGAAGTTTAAACTTTTTTTTTTAATTTTTTATTCAACTAAATGTAATTTGCACTCTTCAAATTTAGGGCTAATTTTGATTTTTTCACTTAAATTTTAAATTTTAAATTTGTACCTCTAATGTTTGGAAAATAGCTCTTCCGTCCATACTCACTAATTATGTATCTGGTAAGTGTCATATCAGCTCAAAATAACGTAATTATAATGTGTTCAAATTATGTTGTTTTGTTCATACACACATAAATAGAGTAAGTTTCCATATTGCTTTTTTAGTGGTACATCATTTTAATCCTAATGGTAAGGGGTCTTACACATAACATAGTCTGACATACTAAACTGTGAGTAGGCTAATTTGCAAAAAAAAAACCACAGTTTACGTATCATAACATAAACAAAGTTATTCAAAATATAAATAATTTACTAAATAGGATAAATATTTCAATACACAACATTTTTTTAATAAAATTATGTGGCTTGTTTAAATAATACAAATGGATTGTTTTATAAAATTGCCATATAGTAAGTTGGAAAAGATAACTCCAAATTACTCATGAATGATCTCTTCAATCGCCATATCAAGATAGCTCAAAAGGAATTTGGAGGGGAATTACATTTTAACTCTCTAAACTATATTTAAGATTATAGTTTGCACCATAAACTATAACATTTGTTACACTTTGCACTCGGATGTTAAGTTTTCGGTTGACTTGGATGGAAAAGTATGACATTATGTGAAAAGACCCATTTGCACCCTTCTCAATCCCTTAAAAATAAAGAATAAATTATACTTTACCACCCTAAACTATACTCCTGATTATACTTTGCATTATAAACTTTAAATTTCCATCCAAGTTAATAGCAAACTTAATGTTGGGGTGCAAAGTGTAACAAGAGTCATTGTTTATAGTGCAAAATGCGCATTCGAAAAGTTTATGGTGCTAATTGTAATCTAGGGTATAGTTTAAGATGATAAAATATAACATTCTTGGAATTTGGAGCCAAACTTTTTCCATAATTATATGAGCATCAATTCTACTTAAAAGGCCCGCTAGATTAGCTCCCAAATCTAGTACTCCACTCACATCCTTATAAGGGGGAAATGGCTAAATAACTTTAATTTTTAAACTATGTAACCAAACAACCCCCTTTTCAAAACCATCTAACAAAAATACCACTCTTTTGGAACTTGACATTGCTAATATTGAGTTCCGATTGCAACTCAATATTAGCAATGTTAAGTTTTATACATATTTTTAAGTAGAACTCGACATTCTCTAATGTCGAATTCTACACAAAATTTTCAAAAAAATTAAAGTGGCAAAATACATATAAAACTCCATTGCTTATATTGAGTTCTGCCTAGGACTCGATATTAACAATGTTGGATTCCAAAGTAGTAGTATTTTACTATATAGTTTGAAAATGGGTTGTTTCACTATATAATTTAAAAATTAAACTATTAAGCCATTTTTGCCTACTCTTTTTTTTTTTTTGAGCAAATTTTTTTTTTTTTGCCTCCTCTTAAGGACATAAACTCAATAGCAGTAAATTACTTGTCGTGTATATGGTATAGGTTGTGTTTGACATTAGCTTAAAAAATCAAATTTTTTTTATTATTTAGTTTATTTTTACTACTATTTTATGAATTCTATTGCATGTTTTGGTACTTTTTATAGATCTTACTATACTAATTTAACTATTCTGTTTCTAACCTTCATAATATTAAACGTGGTGTAGTTATGGACACGGCTTTAGATCTTAGGTAGGTTGTCCGTGCAGCGACCTTGAATCCTTGATAGCGACGACTTAGTCATTACCAAAGCCGCACACAAAGTCACCATAGTAGTTAATACGGTAAACAAGTAATTAAACCCACCTTAATTAGCCCAACTACAACCTTAATAATAATAATAATAATACTGTGCTTAAGCTTAACCCAAATTACAACAAGTACAAACTTTTAGTATTTTACAACTGGAAAAAACAAAAAACAAAAATGGCACCAAGCAAAGCTACTACTCCTATTCCTATTCCTCATGGAGGACCAAAAAGCTGTGCTACTCAAGAACCTCATTGACGTCGTGGACGAGATCTCCGAGATCTCAGACTTCAGATGCGTTTTCAGGAAGCAGTGTCACGATCTCAGCAGGAGATTGAGGCTCCTGAAGCCTTTGTTCGAAGATTTGGAAGAGATCGAGCTCCAAATCTCCGAAGACACTGTCAAAGCTCTCGTTTTTTTAACGGAAGCTTTGGACAAAGCCAAGGATTTGCTTCTATTTGGAAGCCGAGGCAGCAAGCTTCACATGGTCACCACCAATTTCTTACCTTTCCTTTAAAAAAAAATTAATGCTGTTTGTGTTTTTTCAATTCTCTGAGGTATGAATGGCTTTTATGTGGTTACAGGTGCTGAAGAGAGAAGAAATAAACTGTAAATTTGAGGAGGTTACAATTCATTTTGAAAGAGCATTAAGTGATATTTCCTATGACAAATTTGACATTTCAGATGAAGTTAAGGAGCAGGTAATTATTCATAATTGCAAGTTTCTTTGCTCTAGTGAGAAATAGCTCGCTTATGTTTCATTCTTCTATACAGAATTTAGTAATGTACTATATATATAAAATTGATTAGGGGAACCATAAAAAGAAGGAGCTCTTTGCATCTATTAAACTTGTTGTGTGATTGTGTGTGATAATTGAATAATGAGCGGAAGCATGAAAGAGAAAGCACACAAAAGGTTTTCCTGGTTCGGCTTACTCCTATAGTGAGAAAGCTCTTGATGTTACAACGAGCCCAATGTAGGGTTTATATGCTAGAGAATATTAACCCTAGGCTAACCATAGACTAACTTAAGGTTAATTTGCTTGTTCTACAAGTACATGAGCCTACAATTGATTTGGGCCACTTGGGTCATAATACGTCTAACAGCATCAAACAGAGTGCAGTTATCTTGTAGGAACTATGTTTTCTTGTCATAAAAGACCTAACCAGGGAGTTTTTTATGGAAAAAGTTAATGTATGCCTAAGCTAATGTTTAGGAAATATTTTTAGAAACTTTTGATGGGAAAAGAAAAAAGTAATTAATTTTTTTGACAACCTTTTATATTTCCCATGAAAGTGGTGTTAAAACTTTCCTAAACTCTTAAGGGCACCCGTTAATAAAACATTTTTTTTTATTAATAATTTTGGGGGTATGACCTTTTTTAAACATAATTGCAATTTTTTTTTTTTTGGGTATTTGCGTACTGGGTACAACGTTTTTCATATATCTTTCTTATGGCCAAAATAAATTGTTGGTATTTAGCTCACGAGCAATTTTAGTACTTTTAAGTTTAAAGTGATTGCTTGTAGTTCCTAACAAACTTCAAGTGATAACTTGTACTCCCTACAAACATAAAGTTATCATTTTTAGCCCCAAAAAAATTTGAAGTGATCGATTTTAGTTCCTAACAAATTTAAAGTAGGGGTGTCAATGTTCGACCCAACCCGCGAACACGACACAAACCCAACACGGGTTTTTATCGGGTTAGGGTTGGGCCTTAATGGGTTTGGGTCTTAAACGAGTCGACCCAAAAGCGACACGAAAAGAAACATGTCATAAGTGGGTCAACCCGCGCAACCCGCAATAGACACGTTTGACACGTTAATTTATTTGTGTCAACCCGAAATGACCCACTTAACACAACCCGTTTAACTCGTATAACAAATAAATATTTATTTTATTTTAGATTTGTCAAATACCTTTTATATCCAACATATATTTTAAATTCAAAAAAAAAATTGAGTAATTACAAAAATTTACAATGGATATAATTGGAAATTGAAACTTTACAGACCCTAGAACTACTAATATATATATATATATTTTTTTTTTGCCATAGAACTTGCACAAATGAAATTGGATGAGCTTGTGAAAGATGTTATGAATTTGGACATCAACAAAGAATCTATGAATGATAATCGTGGTCATAGTCAGATTAGTCTACTGTTTGCTCAAATTCTTTCAATATTGATGCTTCGCATTTGGCGAGTTCCAAGGATATTATATTTTTGTTGAACTATGTTATTTTATTTTTGTTAAACTTTGTTATTTTGAATTTGGGTTGAAGTGTATGCACTTCTGTTGGAATGTAAAGAACTTATTTTCTAGATGAATGTTATATCTTTGTTGAACTATATTATTTTGAATGTGAGTTGAAGACTTGAAGTGTATGCACTGCTTTTTGGGATGTAAAAAAAAATTATTTCTAGGTGGATGTTATATTTAATATTATGCAGGTTGAAATGGATTATGTCACATTCATGTCAACCCAACACGACTCGTTTATTAAGTGTGTCAAATGGGTTGGGTCAGGTCAACCCGCCTTATTAATAGGTCGGGTTAGGGTTGAAGGATCATGACACGATTATTAAATGGGTCGGGTTAGGGTTGAGTCATTTGGTCGAATACCCCTTCCTCGACACGACACGACACGAACCCGACACGAATCCGACACACTAACCCGAATTGACACCCCTAATTTAAAGTGATTGCTTTAGTCCTATAGAGTGATAATGTGTCAGTTTTTAGATTGGTGATGTCATCTAAATGATTAAAAGCAATCCCTTTAAACTTTAGGGACTAAAATTCCTCGAGTGCTATACTTTAGCGACCAACAACGTGCTTAAGTCCCCTTTTTTTTAGTGTGGAGCTTAATGGTCCGTTTGGATTGAGGGGGAGGGAGGGGGAGTAGGGTAGATTTAGCACAAAATTAGCTTATTTTTAGCCAACACTACTCTACTACCCTCCACTCCCCCTCCTTCCTCCCTCCATCCAAATAGGCCATAAGTGAATCTTGGAAGCACTCATTTCCTGTTTGTATTCACTTTAGAATTTGCAGTCACCTATAAAATGATGCTCTATTAGAGTTTTGCTCAGGTTATTCTGTTGATGTTTAATGTTAGTTGTATAAATGTTGCTATTTTCAGGTTGAGCTTGTTCATACTCAATTTAAAAGATGCAAGGAACGGATTGATGCTCCTGACTTGGAGCTGTATGAGGATCTGTTATCCATGTACAACCAGAGCAATGATGTGGACACTGACCCTGGGATTCTATGTATATTATGCAAAAAACTAAAGTTTAGGGAAGTTAAAGACATCAAACAAGAATCACTAGCTCTGCAGGAGATAATTGGTTCAGGGGGTGAAAATCTGGAGGAAAGTGTAAAGAAGATGTCAATGCTGCTCAAAAAATTTGAAAACTTTGTGCAAGCAGGATACAGCAACATGGGTGTTTCTGCAAGTAATGATTGTTCTCCCTGTTGCGGTGATCAGGCATGCACTGATCAGTGTTCCCAATCACCAGTTGTCCCAGATGATTTTCGTTGCCCAATATCACTTGAGTTGATGAAAGATCCTGTCATTATTTCCACAGGGCAGGTTTGTTCTTAAAAGAATCATTTTGAGACATTGATTAGATGGCTTTCTCGCTATATTCTTTTGGATGTTTTGGAAATTTTTTGTCTTCTATATTTAGTTTTGAGAAAATTGCTAATAGGAAACCAGTGCTAATGTTGAACTTCTTTGTCCAATACCTTGTCCCCAATGGGTTCCATCTAGGAGATTTAACAAGTCTTAGTTAATCCTAATAAATTCTCATCTCTCCCTACCAATGAGCTCAACTGGCACCACCTTACCTTATAAGTTTTAGCTAGAGAGTGAGGTCATGGGTTCAAGACCCAATTGGGTACTTGTGTAACTTACCAATTGAAAAAATTAAAAAATAAATAAATATTGTCAATTGTAAAGTTCCAGTGTTTGATTTATTGTGTGTTTGGAAGTTAATAAGAGAGTAGAAAAGGATGGGAAATTAAGATGAAGAGGGAATGGTAAGGAACAGAAGGATTGTAGTTCTGTTCCTTTCAGTTTCTCTGTTGTTTTGATATTTGTAAAGAAAATAAATTAGTATCTCCTGTTTTGAAGCATGAATAGAACAATATAATTATTATACCCTTTTCTAAAATGTAGAGATTGTTTTGTCATGAAATTTAAGGGTTAGAAAGGTAATTTTGTAAGTAAAGCTCTTAATGTGCTTTCTATTTCCTTATGTAATTATTTCCACAGGGCAGGTTTGTTCTTAAAACAATCATTTGAGTCATCGATTAATGGGTTCCTCATAACATTCTTTTGGATGTTTAGGAAAGGTTTTGCCTTCTATATTAAGTTTTGAGAGAACTAGTAGGAAGCCGGTGCTAATGAAATCCCATCTACTTGTGTAATTTACCAATTGAAAAAAAGAAAAAAAAATTGTTGATTGTAAACTTCCAGTGTCTGATTTATGGTGTGTTTGGAAGTTAATAAGAGAGTAGAAAAGGATGAGAAATTAAAATGAAGAGGGAATGGAAAGGAACAGAAGGATTATAGTTCTGTTCCTTTCAGATCCTCTGCTGTTTGGATATTTGTAAAGAAAATCAGTATCTCTTGTTTTGTAGCATGATTAGAACAATGTAATTATTATACCCTTTTCTAAAATGTAGACAGATTGTTTTGTTATGAAATTTAAAGGTTATAAAGGTAATTTTGTAAGTAAAGCACTTAATGTGCTCCCTATTTCCTTGTGTTCCACCCACTTTTGGGGGGACCCAAAAAGTAGGCTTGAGGGCAATGGAAAGGAATGAGACTCATTCCATTTCCTCCCAAAAAACTTCCCAACGGGGATGCCACCATTCCATTCCCATCATCTTCCCCCCCCCCCCCAAAAACAGCCTGTTAGGAGAGTGCTAATTTTAAGTATAAATTTCTTACAAGGGTCTTTCCATTTTGTAGACTTATGAACGAGCTTGCATTAAGAAATGGCTTGAAGGAGGACATGGAACATGTCCAAAGACACAACAGATCCTTTCCAGAACTAACCTCACTCCCAACTATGTTTTATCGAGTCTAATATCCAATTGGTGTGAGATGAATGGGGTGGAACCCTCTAAACGGCCAGGCAATTCGCACCAAGGAAGGGTTGTGTCTACTGGTTCTGCTGAAGGTGTGGAGCTAGATATTCTTCTGAGCAAGCTCACCTCTGACAACATTGAGGACCAGCGATCTGCTGCAGGTGACAATAGAAACAAAAATTTATTCATTTCAGAATGAAAGGGGAAATAAAAAAAGAATACATTGCTGCATATTGGGATCTTAGTGCCCCCCCCCCCCCCTTTCTCCCTTTTCCTAATCTAGTTCCTTTTTTATTTTGTTGAAGTCTTAATAATTTTGAATATTGTAATTTTCTTTGTATAGTTGCAATTTCTATTCCAGAAAGAATTCTCTATCTTCTTCTGCAACTTTCACTGACATATAGTTGCAATTTCTTTCTTTGTCGGTAGACTTGAAAGGTGCTTACAACAGGGTTTTATTTCGTTGGTTCTAGTGTAATTTTAGATTCTTTAATTTTGGGTTGTAACCACATGGAACAGTATCCTATGGAATGGAAAGAGTCCATTTCATGGCTAAAGTTTTATTTGCTAAATTTGACAGTGTATAGAATCTGAATGCCATGTCATTTCAAATTTTAAATGACGTGACTCTAGATAAACCTTTAGATTTGTAATAATTAATCTGAATCATAAAACGGAACCATCTCAAATGGAGAGGATCCCGATACTATGTACTTCACCTCTTGGGATTCCAAATATCTCTCCAAGCTTATATGATTGGACACTTCAGTTGATATTTTCCTGTCAGTGAATTCATTCTCTCTTTGTTTACAAAAGATGGATAGGTTCAAAATATGATTACTGTAATCTATGTAGATAAAGTGATTTTCTTTGTCAATTTTATTTTGTACCCAGTATGTCAGGATTAGGATTTTAAATTCTTCTCTTGGATCTCAGAAACACAGGTCCTTTTGTTACAACTATAATTACTTTCTGACAAATCCTAATCTTGTTGTAGCTGAGCTCCGTCTTCTTGCCAAGCACAATGGTGACAACCGTGTGTTAATTGCTGAGGCTGGTGCCATACCCCTCCTTGTTGGTCTCCTCTTTTCACCTGACTCTCGCACCCAAGAGCATGCGGTTACTGCTCTCCTGAACCTGTCAATATGTCAGGATAACAAAGGGTGCATCATATCTTCTGAGGCTGTTCCTGGAATCCTTCATGTACTTAAGAATGGGAATATGCAGGCACGCGAAAATGCAGCTGCCACTGTTTTCAGCCTGTCTGTGGTGGATGAGTACAAGGTGACTCTTGGTGATTCTGGAGCAATCCCAGCACTGGTAACACTCTTGAGTGAAGGTAGCCAAAGGGGGAAGGTGGATGCTGCTACAGCACTTTTCAATTTATGCATTTTTCAAGGGAACAAGGGCCGGGCAATCAGGGCTGGAGTGGTGCCCATGCTGATGAAACTGCTTACAGAACCTAGTGGTGACATGGTGGGCGAGGCATTGGCCATATTGGCAATACTGGCCAGTCACCCTGATGGAAAAATGGCAATTGGAGCTTTGAATGCTGTGCCAACTTTGGTGGAGTTAATTGGGAATGGATCTCCTAGGAATAGGGAGAATGCAACTGCAGTGCTGGTGCACCTTTGTGCTGATCCTCAGCATCTCTCTGAGGCCAAGGAACTTGGTGTGATGACTCTCCTGTCGGACCTCGCCGAAAGTGGCACAGAAAGGGGTAAGCGGAAGGCTGTTCAGTTGCTTGAGATTATAGGTTGCTCCGAAGAGAATCATGCACAAACTCAGATGCAAGCTGATGCCCAGCCTCAGGCTCAGGTGTCACATTTGCCATTTGTAGCAAGTGGCACAGATGTTGGGACAGGGGATAGCTAAGTTAATAGTTTTTATTTTACTTTATATCATTTTGTATTGTTTACTCATTACCCTTCGTTTATGGGGGTATAAGTTAATAGTTTTTATTTTACTTTATATCATTCTGTATTGTTTGCTCATTACCCTTCGTTTATGGGGGTAAGTGCTACTGCCATTATACTGTAGTAATTTATGTTAGGAGGCTTATGAGAGGTGTTGTAAAGAGGTTTAGGAATGGGAGAAATTGAGGTGCGGATATAATTGTGTAGCTATAATGCACTTCTGCTGATTCCTATAATTTTTATAGTGGAACAAATTAATAATGGAACATGTATTGCCTGCATAAATTAGAGTCTGAATTTGCACTAGTCCTTGACAACATGGTTTGTCATAAGAGTGTGGAGACAGGCTTGAAGTCTTCCGTATCACGCATATCCGGATCTTAGTCTGGCCCATTGGGTAGAAGAGAGGTTGTGGTTGCTCTAGTCTGGTATTCTGATTACAATGAGCTATTGAGGGTGAGATTTTTTGTACTGGGCTAGCATTCAGATATGTTCTCGCTGCCCTTTTCTTAAACACTAATTGTTGTTTTACACTACTTGATGTACACGAGTTTGCACAATGTCCACATTTGTAAAGCCAGATATCCACTTTTTTTCAAGGATGTCCACCCTTTACACTGAGTGTGTATATCATGGGAATGAGACTTGTCTATTGCAGATAGGACGAATGAAAATTAATCTGTCGTAATCTACTCATAGACTCAGCGAGGAAGACATCAATTGTGATCTTGTTTATTGAAGCAATGCAAATGAAAAGAAAATTTCTTCTACAAGGCTCAAATATTATTGACCAAGCAAAGGAAATGGATCCTGTCAAGCAACAGTGAAGTTACATAGAAAAGGCAAAACTGATTATAGTGGTGATATTATGTTACAGTAGTGCTAATCATCATCAACTGGAAAGAGATATTGCCAATACAGCGATGGGGGGAGGAATATGTGGCTCAATAAGCCAGCTTTTTGGTGTCACTCCAACACTGTTCAAGCTCGATGATATATCCAATTGTCACAATCTTATCTTGCAAAATCAGATGGGTTCCATGGGAGTCAAAAGCTATTTGAATGGGCTTGACCCGAATGTTTTCCATGAGATAGTACTATGTGGTGTATCTCATGCATTTGGTATATACAAAATTTCTCTTTAAATATGTGAAGTCTAGTATTCTACCTTGATGTAAGAACTACATAGTATATATTGTGATGCATGGGAAATTATTGCACCAGGATACAGTGAACCCACAAAAAGTGTGAAAACACTCAAGGAAGAAGAGGAAGATAGGAGGGTGAGGACGAGGAATCTGTACCCTATGAACTAAATATGTTGATATTGGTTAGATTGGACATGGACCTTGTTTTGACTTATTTGACAATTTCTGAAGTTGGTCCGAGAATTGCGCTGCAGAAGATCAATGTTTGTCTTCTACTCATCTTGTTCTTATTTGAAGTTAACATTTAACTTAAGAATATTGTACTTAGTATGGTGTGGCAAGTCATGCACTCTTTTCCTGAACTAGAAATGTACTAATTATTGTACTATTTAATAAAACTAGAAGCATTCAGCGTGGAAGATGAAGAACACCCTCAATAATTTAGATGAAAAATACAAAATTTTTGTGCCATAACTCTGACACGTGTAACTGAAAATTATAGAAAAAAACAATAGATTCATATGAAAATGATGGTTTACCAATCACATTGCACATATAATCAAATTGTAACCAAATGTGTAATAATAAGAGAACTAAATCAATATTCCTACAACCTCACCCTTTTAAGGAGATTTAAAGCCTTTATTAAGGTACTTAAAATATTAAATGTATAAATAAAGGAAAATTGAAAATGAAATGTATACAAACAAGAAAAAGTGAAGCTCTATAATTGGATCGGATGACACTCAAATCACAATTAATGCTATTAGGTGGGCCTTCAGATTTGGAATTTGGATACATGGAGCGATTTGGAATTAGGTGGGCCCACCTAAACAGAGCGATTTCTCCGCGCTTTTAGATCAACACGGATAAGAATTTTTCATTTTCTTCTTTCTCTTACTTTTAAAGCTCAATTTTCCTGCAATTAAATAAAATCCTAATAAATTTATTTTCTGTGTATTAATCTATTGTTCTTATTCTGATGATGAATCCTAGAAAATCTCTCTCTGAATTCTCAACCACCACATTTATGTTTGGGGGATAATAAGATTTGAAATGAACGGTAATGGAAACAAACCCAATTATATGAGAGCTTTCTCATGCAAGCATCCATCCCATGCATTACATGACATATACATACATATATATATATATATATATAACAATTTTCCTCTTTGGATGGGATTTTTATATGGTTTAGACTTCTAAACCTTAAGGTTCTAAACTTTAAAGACAAAACTTGAGAACCACCTGGTAAAAATAAATTTTCAACACTTAAAATGCTTACAAAATAAGACACTCTACTATTAATCCATGTTTTTAAAATAAAAATATTCAAAATTTAAATAAAAATAAAATTATGACACTAGACCCAAAAAAAAAAAAAAAAATTCATCATACGTGTGATGAGGCTAGTATGTATATGTGTATATATATAGAAACTACTAAACACCTCACCAATCAAAGAGTGACACCGGCCAGCTCAATTATGTACTGGTCATATTATAATATATTAACACCAAGTTGTATGAGAACGTACAGTAGAAAACATAAACAAAGTGCTACATTATTATATATAGAGGACAAAAACGCATCAAGATATACTTTGTTTTGCATGAAAAACACGACAGCGCACTAGATCCTCTATATTTGCCATTTGCAAAATGCTCTCTATCTCTCTCTCTTTTTCTCTCTCTATTTGTAACTTTGTTAATTTTTTTTTAAAAAAAAAAGCTACATGGATACTAGTTCTATTTTTATTTTATAGTATATTTAGTCTTGAATTTTAATAAATTTTCATTCTTGACTTCTAAAAGCCTTTTTTTATTATTCATGCTTTAATCTCTTAAAGCTAAAATTCGGGTTTGGTGATAGGATGATTGGTATTACAAGCTCTATGTTTATCAAAGTATCAAACGCCATTCAAGAGAGTATGGCATTAGTAACATGCTAGATTAGAAGAGTTAATGGCCATTTAAGCTGGCTTAGGCAAATACAATTAACTGGATATTTGAATTCCATCTAAAATCTAGGAAGTTCATTTACCTTGGAAAATGAGACAAGAAGTAAGCTAGGACAGATTGTGAGAAGACCGATATATAGACCCTAATTGATTATGCAGAGGGTTTATGAATTAATCTTCAATTATCTCAAAATTTTGCAATCACAATTTCAATACAATAGACCACAAATAGCGCGCAGCACATCAAATCATAAAGAAATAAACATAAAATAATGAACATATAGAATTTGGTGTGCAAAACCTTGTAGTTTTTGATAACTTATTTGTTTAGTGTTTATCAAAAGATTGTTGACTATATGACAAAAAACCAAAAGTTTCATCTTTTTTTAAAAATTTTTAAAAGCTAGTTTTTTTTATTAATATTATAATTTTAAAATTATCCAAAAAAAAAAAAGCTATGCTTTTAGCCAAATAAAGTAATAAACACTTGGTGACAAAGTGAAAAATCGATGCAGCACGTCTCCTCAAGGAAAAATCACCATGAGAACTCATTGTTGTGACCTGCAATAGCTTTCAAATTTCGGAACTTCTCATACATGAACCCTTTCATGAACAACGCGATTGTGTTAACGGTTGAACCTCTAATTGACTCTAAGGCACTTCCTCAATGATTTGATACCGCAATGAACTTTAGTAGGATGTGGTTTCAAACTCTTTAATCACACATATTTGATGTACACCCAATGAATATGTCTATTCTAACTTGGGATGGAGTATATATTTTTCTCTTTGTTTAGTAAACATGTGTTGGGTTTAAAAACAAAGGCACTATCTTTTAATTAAAACCAGTAACTATAGACTAACTATGTGAATCACGATCAATTGAGAAACTGCCAAACACCACTGCCAAACACCATTTGTCAATTGATCGTACATCATTCGAGGAAATGTCAAATTCTAAAATTTGAACAATCTAGACTTGATCAAGTGGCTATCGAAACTAGATAGAACGAACTTCTTGAGCTGCTTTACCACAATTAGATCTTGAACACTTGAGGACATGTTACAAACTCTATTTAAATTACATTATCAGAGAATTTTCCCCTCTTAAACCTAACAAATTGAATAAGGTAAACGAGTTTGATTTTTATCAGCAATCACTACACCAAAATAACTTATAATTGCTTGCAATAACTTATAATTATCAGTTGCAATAGAGACTTTAATACCGTACTGCATTAGGAAATTTTTTTTGCAATAATTTAAAATGAAAAAATCATTGTAATAACTTGATTATTTGATACCAATTATTTTTGCAATCTATTACAACAAATATTTCAAATTGATAACTTATTGTAATGAAGATATCATTGTAATAACTTAATATCAATTATTTTACAATCTATTGGAATGACAAACATAAAACTACAATAAAGATATCATTGTAATAATTTAATATCAATTATTTTACAACATATTATAATGACATACTGTTGGATTGTGTGGCCAAATAGCCCACAATATGGATGTTGAACTGTGTGGTTAAATAACCCACAATGTGTATGTGTGTAATTCTCAAAAGAAATTACTTTACACAATATTCTATATGAGATGATTATTATTAATAAAATTGTTTGAATAATGGAATTGCATGTTTTGGCTATGATTGGCTGTGTGGCGTTTGACTTAGTCAAATATGCAGTTGAGATTTCTTTTCGAATGAGGGCAGTGAGGTGGATAAGAGATCTGATTTTAACGTCTAAATAAATGTTAGAAACTTTAACGTTCATGTCCTAATTTGTAGGAACTGAAATGAACGTTGACAACTTTTGTGAGTCTTTAAATATCCCACTTGAGATCTTTAGATAAGTGAACCACACAAAAATCCTGCAGAGTGAAAAAACCCAATGCAACCCAAACACTATTTCACTCTTATCTTTCCATTTGAATATACATTTCAGATATTTACTCTCTTAGTGTTTTAGTTGAATAAGATTTCTATTTCAATTTGAGTTTTATTTCAATTTTGCTTCACATACATCAAACAATTATCTATTACAATGAATATATCATTGCAATAACTTAACCGAATTATTTTTGTCAATTATTTACAATCTATTGTAATAAGATTTGTCAAGTAATAACCTATTGCTACAAGATATTCAAATTAATAAATTATTTATTGCAACAACATTTATATCATTGCATCAAAGTTATCATTAAAAATATTTAATGTTTATTGCAACAAAATTTTTTGTTGCACAAACCTATTACTTTAAATTTTATTGCAACACCTCACATCAACTATTGTAATGAATTTGATATTATTGTAACGATTTTTCACATTGTAATAAACTTTTTTTTTCTTATAGTGGTACATGACTACCAAACTTATAAAGTTATAAAATTTATAAATAAATGAAACGCTATAAGATGTTGCATCCGCAAAGGGTAGTTTTTGTTATTTAACCATCGTTTTGTACAATTGAATTTTATTTATCGTAAGAAAATTAAAAAAAATCAAACACCGGAGATGTTGGGCAACTAGATATGACATATATATCCTCATAAAGCTTCACGGCTGAAGGTGGTATGCAACCACTATTTGCATGGGTGAAAAATTACCCATACAAATAGCGCACCAAAATAAGCAGTAAGACCACCACCCACATGAAGCTCCCATGGTGGCCAGGATGAGATGGCGACGTGGAGGTGAGTGGTACAAGATGGTTCAATGTAAAGGTGGGATGGTGGAGCATGGAATAGTGATGTGGAGATGGAGAAGGTATATCATGCATCGAGTGCTTGAGTTCTTCCTCTCATATGAGGGTGGACCCTTATGTGAGATGAAGGACTCATGTATCCGATGCATAATATATTTTTCCGTAGAGATAGATGGTACCATAAGGTAAGATGGTGGATATATATTGACAAATGGTTTGTCAAACATGTTGTGACCTGCGAAAGAAATATAACATCTCAAATATTATTACACTAACTTTTTTGAGAAGCTGGCAATTAGTTTTATTAAAAAGATGAAAAAAGAAAACACATTACAACTGATTTAATTGATCGACATCAGATGGTAAACTATTGAACCAAATAACATAATTATTAATGTCTTAATCCTAACAACATGTTATTTAAATTATTTAGGCAATTCCATATTGATTGCATCTACAAGTTAAAAGTTGTTGTAATAGTAACTCAAAATTGATAAATTATTAAATCAATAATAATTAGTTACAAGAACTTATAATTTTTTGTTGTAATAGAGGATTTAATACCATACTGCATTAGAAAAATTTGTTACAATAACTTAAAATGAAGAAATTGTTGTAATAAATTAATGCCAATTATTTTTGCAGTTTATTGCAATGAAAATTTTGAAATGATAGCTCATTGAAACAAAGTTATCAATGCAATAACTTGATATAAATTATTTTACAATCTATTACAATGTCAAATATGAAGCTACAACGAAGATATTATTGCAATAATCTTTTTTTGAGGAAGAAGAAGAAGAATAACCTAATATTAATTATTTTACAATCTATTGTAATGACAAATAAAAAATAATTATCTATTACAACAAAAGTTTCGTTGCAATAATTTGATCAAATTATTATTTTTGATTATTTGTAATCCATTACAATAAGATTTGTGTAGTAATAACCTATTGCTAAAAGGTACATTAGAAGCAATAAATTGTTTATTGCAACAACATATATATTATTATATCAAAAGTTTCATTAAAATTTATATAATTTATTGCAATGGAATTTTTTTTTTGTACAAATATATTATCACATATTTTATTGTAACACATTACATCAACTATTGTAATGACTCCAATATTATTGCAACGATTTTTTTTCATTATACTAAACATTTTTTCTTATAGTGTCCTCTTATATATATGTTGGATTGTAGGGAAGACTAAACACCTTAAACAAGAAAGACAAGAAGGGATACAATGGTAATCTTTGGTGTTTCTTTGGCCCCAACAAAAAAAGTTGTAATCGTATGATCTTTGAATGTTCATTTACTGAAAGGATTTAGCAAGCAACTGTATGGTTGATAGCTGGTATATATAAAAAATTACATTGATGTCATGCATTGTGTCATAATCACAAGCTAAAAGGTAAAATTTTCAAAACAACCCCTACAAGCTGGCCAAGGCTACTTCTCATACTATTTTGTGGGTACAACAACGAAATGCTCGAATGCTCAGCACAAAAGTTATGACAAAGGAAGGTGCTTTTCAATTATTTAGGGATAGTGTTAGACATAGAATGATTTTGTAAAAGTGTTAAAAACTTTAGGTAAAATTGAACATCAAATTGGTAAAGTCTTAACAAAACTTGTTTTAGCATTTTTGGGTTAGTTTCAAACTAAATTCTAGAATTATCCCGAAAAATTAGCCTGTAGCAAGTTATATATCATTGAAAGGTTTTGTGTCTCTAGTTTCTACACATCAAACTGTTCAATTTGTTTTTTGGTGGATGTTATGATCATTTTACTGCAAACTTTCTGAGTTGATAGAATGCACTCCAAAAATAGCAAGATTTGTATTCTTTTGCTTCTAGTTGTGTCTACTTGTTTTCTAAAGTTTCCTTTTCAATTCCTAACTCTTATTAACGGGTCTTGTTAATTAGTTGTATTTGTTATTCCAAGTTGATTCTATATATAAGGTCAATCTCATATATATAGATGGAAATCAGAGAATATTGAGTATTATTTTTGGCCTTTAGGTTTTAAGAAGATTTCTTCTCTTATTAAACTCTGATTCTTAGGTAGATTTCTTAAAGTGATAAGTGTTCTTATCTATTATTCTGTAACCATAGATTCCTTATGGTGTGGTAAGCTTATTTATTCTTGTTAATATGTACTTTTATTCCCTCTTATTACTCACCAAAAAAATCCTTGGTTATTTTATAAAAGTGTTAAAAAATTATTGAGAATAAAGTTTTACATAGGAAATGGAGGATTTGGATGATAGTGTCTGTAGCTTGCATTTTCTTTTTCTTTTTTTGATACAGTAGCTTGCATTTTCTTATTGTAGATTTTTCTTTTCTTTTTCTTTTTCCTTCTTTGCCTAACTCCAAATTATTCTAATTGTACAACATGAATACATTTAAAATTCATACACGTGCATGTGAGAGTCATTAGCTAATGGCAAAGCATCCATAATGTAATAATGCCTTAGCAGGACTTAATTAAAAATTAATCTTAAAATATAATGCATTTATATTCGTGCCAGAATATTGTTGAATGACCATATCTGATGCACAGAGTGCCACTTAGGATATCGATCTGCATCAATTAAGGCTTTTAGTTAATTTATTAATGCCACTGCTAAAAATACAAATGCCATTAGATTAATCACATAAGATCCTGATGTAGAAATAGTACTCAATGACATAGATCTTTGGACAATGTTGGAAAAAAGTGAATTCATATTTCATAGGATGCTAAGCTCACCTAAAAAGCTGACAAATAATTGTTTGGTTCATCTAATATTGTAGGGCCAGCTAACCTAAGAGGGGCCCTCTGGATTATTTCTTATTCTTGATGACATCTTTAACAGGGTTAAGGAAAGTTTCGAAAGAAACGACATCGGATTGAAATTTTGCTCCATTAAGGAAACTAGGTTAGGATATACATTATATATCCAGGATTTTACTAATGTGGGTCCAGTAGGGTCTTTGAAAATTTTCGTATAATGAAATGACTAGGGAATCTAAAATCTGGGACGTGTATGATTGAGTACATGTGGGAGAACGTGAGGACTCAGAAGAGCTTGGAATCTCAGTCTCTCACTTTCTTTCTTTCTTTCTTTCACCCAACTGTTCATAGAGATCATGTAGAGAGAGAAAGAATGTGTTATAACAAGGACGTTACAAAAGTGAAAGCTGCTATATCAATATGTGTGTGTGTGAGAGAGAGAGAGAGACTGAGGAATTAAGGACATCTCACACACACATATCCATGTGGGCATCAACATGGAAGTCATGTTGAACACAAATAGAGAGAGAGAGAGAATAGATTTGGCTTGGATTTCTGAGCCTCTAATTCCTTCTACTACTCTCTCTTCGTACGAGGCTTCTTTTACATGGTCTAGCTATTACTATGTCTTTGTATATATATATATATATATATATATATACACACACACAAATACCCGCATTTCAAAATCGATAATTTCGGGATCACACACTATATATAAGGTAACCCTTTGATTACTGAACAGCGAAGACGACCGATCACCGACCAACCAACCATGAAAATTGTTATCTTTGTAGCTGTTTGAGACAGAGAGAGAGAGACTTTTTCATGAGGGTTTTGAAAGTGCTTTATTCGTTCTTGGTAAGCAGCCTTGGTTCTAGCAAAAGCTAATCTCCAAACAGATTCCTTTCTTTCAAGATGACCCGCCCCAGTTGGAATATATATATATATATAATCCATTATTGTAATCGCATATTATTACGGCTAGATCAGGGAAGTTTCCTAAAGACTGAGATGGGATTTTCTTTTACCTTTATTATATCGTTTTGAGGATTGGTCCAACACTATGTTTCCCATACCGCCAAAGAAAATTTTTTTTCTAAACCAACTTTTCATTTTTTTAAGACTTTTCGGCGGATATTTTGCAAAATTTCCCAGTGATTTGAACTATGAATCATTTAGAGGGAAAGCCAAACTAAAAAAACTTCTTAGTACTTCAAAAAATTTAACAAACTAATCACATCTTGTGTTGCTGCACCCATTGATCCCTGATTCAGAATTTATATTATGTGCTAAAAATATTGGTGTTAACTTTGGTTGGAGTTGTTAGAAATCTTGAATTTCAAGATGCCTAAACTAATTAGTGTAAGCCTATATATTGTAAAGCAAGTAAGCTTGATTCTATTTATAGTGCAAGTATTACAACCCTAGAATTAACCTAAGGTTATCTACTATAATGTAATTTACATTGTGTTCATTATATCACATGATTCATATAGTAATTGAAGATATATATATATATATATATATGTACACACTAATCATGAAGACTTATAACTCTTTCAAGAGTTGCCACATCAATAAGGCTGCCAACGAGCTGTATTATGTTACTACCTTTCTTCGGACTAGTATTGATATTAAACTAAATAATAAGGTTATACGTTGAGAGTTTTGTAACTCAATTAGTACATCTTCATATTTTGAATTGAAACATTTAGAATTTAAATTCCCAAGACTAAGCACTACATGCATAAATGCCCTTCTCAAACCACATGTCGAATAGCCATCAATAACATTCTCCATAACTGATGCAGTCACTTCCTATTATCAGTTTGTAGAAGCATTTATCGGTATCGGTGGACAAATTGTCGGCAAACAATATTAGCCATTGTCATGCATTGACCATCACCAACCATGGTCATCTATTGTCACCAACATCTATCTCATGCGTTTCATTCCACATCAAGTACAATCTTTTACACATTCAGTTCAACCTAGTTTTGAATCCAAACTCAATGTATCATCAAACCTCCACATTAAATTTAAGGGATGTTAAAGATATTATGTTTCAAGAAATTTGAAAAACCAATGCACTTGTAGAACAAATGAAATAATCATAATCTTACTTATAGTACGTGTATTATTCCCTAGGACCAGTCTAAAGGTTAATCTAGGCTTAACAACTATATATACAACTTTACATTGTGTTCATGATAAATTGATAACATAGAGGTGATATAATAAATATGTCACTCCAAAGAATTTTCTTTTGTATAATTAAACCATCATACCCATCACGTTAATTTTGAGTTCCATTTTCTCCCTTTTCTCTCTCCCTGTCTCTCTCTCTCTCACTATCATGTCTCAATCTATTGACAATTCACAAGATGGTTAACTCTGAAGCCTGAACTAAAAGGCCTATAGTCAGCTAAGACCATCATTTCCAAAGACTTTCGTCTTCTTTCTTAAAAAACTCAATGTGATACTATGCTCTATGCACACACAAAATTATTAATATTGTAGAGTAGAGTCGAGTACGTATTAGTCTGGCCCTACTGAACCGTAACCTTTGAACCGTACGTATGTGAGGTCCTTTCTGTTTGGACCACATTCACTTTTAGTGTCAGAAATACGAGCAAATGAATGCAAATTATATCAAAAAAAAATCTAGTACCACACAAAATGAGGCATAACTTTTATCACGACTCTCTTACATGCTTAATTGTCGGTAAGAAAATGTAATAAGTTTTTGCGAAAGTGTCAAATAATCAATCACAATTCGATAATACTGCATAGTAACGGAACAGTGAGGACCACCGCAAAAGATTTTCAAAGCTCCACCCTGCTGTGAAGCGCGTGAAGTGTGTGAACGAATCACTAGGAGGTAGCGCCAGTGTCAGGTTGCTTATACTGACAAAAAGTACATTGTCTTCTTGTGAGCCGTGACAGGAACACGCGCTCACGGGCGTGAAGATTGCGAAAGGGTCAGACATTCTTTCCAGAGTTGTAGCTAGAAATTTTTGACTCTGTTTTCTGTGGCAGTCAGTCTCCTCTTAACGTTATTCTTCAGCAACAAACTTCGAGAAATCTCTCCAAACAGTTTTCTAAGACCCAGGTAGCTAGAAGATTTTTTTTTTCCTTTATTTTATTTATTTAATGAATTATTTTTTGGTCATGGTATTGAGTGGCATTTTGGCGTCTTTTGAGACCCTTTGTCTTGCAATGGAAACCACGAAATTAACGCTTAGAGAGAGTGATGACAACACAGTCTCAGTCTTAGTCAGAGTCTCAGTCTCACCCAACAATAAGTACATTCCCATATTATTACAAAATCATTCCCCTTCACTCACTCTTACCTAACCAGTGAGTGGGATTTCATGATTACAATTACAATTATTATATTTTGAAATCTATTGTCTTAGAGAAAACAATAATAATGCTTTCTGTCATGCAAAATAATAATAATGATTTTATATAGACCATGCAAGACTTAAACAATTGATTGCTTGGAGATCAGTTGGAAGTCACTACTCTCGGTGGAAACCTGAGATTTTTTTTGAATCTGCTTTGGAATGACAGAGAACACAGAAAACGAAGGAAAAACTAAAAAAGCACTATGTCCAAAGGGCAATGTCTATTCCACAAACGTGTGATAGTAGGTATAATATGTATAATTAGGTGTGTACAAGAGATATTTCCCATATTCAAATTTTATGAAGTGATTCGTTGTAGGTAGTGTCGCTTTACAAGATAAAAGAAAACCATCATTCTGACAAAGTTTGAGGTTCCTAAAATATTTAGTATCTAGTATTTTACAAATACATATTGACGCATAACATTTCATCTAAACCTGTGTGTTACAATTAACTCAATTTATCAAGTATTTTGTCATAAAAAAATAAAATATTTGAGATTCTCACTTACATAAAAAAACCAATTGGTTTCTTAGTTTGATAATAAAAAAAAAAAAATTATCATGAAATCAACAACATATATTCAACATTCTCAAAAAAAGAAAAAAACACCATATATTCAAATCATGTTATATATATCCAAAAATAAACTTTTATATATAAGCCATTTTATAACATGAGAGGGAGCATTAACTCAATGTTAATTCACTGCATTTAAGATTAAAAGTTGATTTATTACTTACCCAACAAAAGAGATGAAAGCTGATTGATGTAGGAGGAATTACTAAGTAACTTTTTTCTAGTCTAAGTTTCTAGAACATCCTGATCAATTACCTCAGGTAAATTGATTGTTGAAGTAATCATCAAAATAAGCAACACCAAACTTCAAAACCGCCGTGTTGGTTGTTGAAACAGAAGCATAATTTTGACCAAATATTCGCCCACATATAGGTAGGCATTAATTGCTAGCTAGTAGAAGTCCTACTTCATTTAAATTGTTTTGATACTTCTATCCATTTTTATCAGTTAAAAATGAATTTTTTTTTTTCAAAAAGCCTCAGTGTAATGAAACACAATTTTCTTTACCCCCAAAGGATGAAGCAACTTCAAAAGGAATGGAACATTTATGGAGCATTTACTATTAAGCGCAAAGCGTAGGTATGGTTACTTAAAATGCTGCACCTTAGATTCCCAATCTAAATTCAACATAGGTATATTGACCAATGCAACAAAGAACCATAGTTGTATTAACCAATCCATTGAAGAACCATGAGCTTACATTATATAATGACCGAAGGAAAAGGGTTAACCACATTTGCACTAAACAACAAAATGACTAATCAAATCACAATTAAGTATCTTTTTAGTTATTAATAAAGCCTAGATTAACCAATATATGCTCAATAACCAATCAATTTTGGGGCATTACACATCTATGATACCTTGTAAGATTATGAGGAAATCTATGGTTGCACCTCAAAAAGACTAGTCAAGTTATAGTTGAATCTTCTTATAATCACTTATAAACCCAAAATCTACCTAATATAAACATTTAATGTGGAATTCAACACATACTCAAACAATCCAATTCCATTGAATCCACATAATTTAGGATATCACATGTTGGTCAATACATCCAATACATTAAATTTAAGGATTTAATTAGGTACAGTGGCTAAGGACTGCCAAAGTCTTACCTTTAACCATTTTGATGTAAGTTAATTATTCCTCTGAGGACTAACTTTTGAACTTTAAAATGGAATCAAAATCAACAAAAGGACTTATACCAAATTCTGCCGCTGACTCTTGCCTTAACTTCCAAAATTTTACACTGCAACACTCAACGTGAAGAGAACAAAATGACACTTTTGTGCTGGCAGTGACTGAAGTTATTATTATTAATACTCCTATCTCTTTTGGATGAATAACAGAAGTTAATTGGCCTTTTTCATTTTGCTAGAACCTTCAATTATATTTTAATAACAACATTCTTTAAGTACCTTATAAGAACATGAAACTTTGAAGTGTGTTCGATAATGAAAAAAAGAAGATTCTAAAAACACAAAGCATTAACTATTTTCTACCAAATGGATCTTAGTTATGAATGACACCATCCATAAATTGATCAAGTTATAGGAGAAATTTACACTTATTAGCTAAAGTTTCTAGAAATACTGAATAGTTGAAGACTTGAAAATTTTGCTTCTGATATGCTATGTAATCAAATTGGAACATAATGCAACAATCAGTGCCACTAAAGGAAGATGTTGTTTGCGTCAGCATAGAACTTCAGTCAAATAATATAGCACAATGCTTTTGATCGATCAATATGTCTGATTGGTTTAAAATCCATGAACTCATACACTCATATGGTAAACATGATCATACATGGCAACCTAAAGCTAAATAAGAGAGATAAAGAAAACGAAAAAAGAAAACCTAATTGGGAAGAACCCAAAAAAAAAGAAAGAAAAAAACTACCATTTCTAGGGTTTTCAGTTGATCTTGAGACAAGGTTCTTGGTTTATCCTCAAATTTCTAGAACTTGGACGAGGGGCTTAAAGTTTCATTCTATGGATAGATGGACAGAATTATGTCTATAAGGTTAACTTTTCTTTGATTGCAGTCACACTAACAAAAACACAATTTAAAGCTTCTTGGCGAGCTTCTTAAACCACAAGCAGGTAGCAAAATCCTATAGGGGATTGCTAGTAGCTGTGGAAGAAGAGCTAAAACCAGAAAGATCAGTCCATGCAGTAGTATTACCAGTCCAATACTGCTCATTCCCAGCTGGGATTCCCAAGAACTGCCTTGACAAATTCAGCTCCTGATTATCTTCCATTTTCACTGAAGCCATCTGAGCCGCCACTGAATTGGACTGCTTGGCCCGGCCTTGACTTGCTCCTACATAACCTGATGCAGCATCAACACCACTTTCGTAAAACCCCGGTGAAGGATCTAAGCCACCCAAGAAGGGGAATTGCTGTGTTTGCTGCAATCGCCACTGCTCTACTCCCCCAGCTGATAACAAAGACCCATGACTACTACCACCACCACCACCACTTCCTCCTAAAGCATTTCCTAAGTGAAAATTCAAGTCCCCAGCTAGTCCCATTGGTGTTGACATGGGATGACCATAATTCAAGCCATAGTTCAAGCCAATCTCACTCGAAGGAAAGTCAGTATATTGATGCAAAGGAGCCATGAACCTCAGCTGTGGGACTTGTGAGGACAAGCCCATCATATCTCCAGCTCCACTATGAGAAGGAATTGAGCTAGCTGAACCAGCACTAGCTGATTGGCGATCAGCACTGCTTGCTGGGGACTTTGAACTACTACTCCCTTTGCTTCTTTTATTCCTTCTGCAGCCTCCTCCTACTGGGACATTTCTGAGAGCACCCCCTCTTGTCCAATACCTTCTGCAAGTCTTGCAGAAGTGACGAGGCTGAGTGAGGCTGTAGTTGTTGAAATAGCAAAATTTAGTGTTTGAGGAGTCACATCTTGGGCATTTTAATGCAGTCTCTGGCATCGGTATGTTGGCCATCCGGGCTCGATCGGCCATGGATCCAGGCCTGATCGAGCCCGCGCCGCCGCCACCCATATGGGGTTGTGGGGGTGGCGGCGGTGGTGGTGGAGGTGGAAGAAGATGGGAACTTGCTGCGCTACTAGTCCCAGTTGGATGATTTTGTTGCTGTAAAACCAAAAAAAAAGAAAAAGAAAGTGAACAAAAAATAAACTTAATAAATAAATCTAATATCTGGTATATTCAAGAAGATATAAGAAAAGTAACAGGAATATTTTTCTTTTGAATTTTTGGCTTTTTTGGCAAAGAAACCATCGGAACAAATTGAAGAAAACCCTTACCTGTTGCCAGTTGGTTGGATCAAGATAAGCTGGGAGTGATGAAAAAACCATGGCTCTTGCTCTTTCTCTCTTTTGTAAAAGGTTGATAAGTTTTTGGAGATAATAGTGGAGAATCACATCAAAGAGAGAGAGAGAGAGAGAGAGAGAGAGAGAGAGAGATAAAAAGAAAGAGAAAGAGAAAGGAAGGGAAGGTGGGAATGAGGAGCAAAATAAAGGAGGGTCCTTTTGATATATTTATATATAATTTTAGTTCTTGTTTGTTCCTTCTCACTAAGACTCTTTTTGTTTTATTGCTTTTTAGGGTTTAGAGAAGTTGATGTTTCTTAACTCATAAGCTTCTTGGCGATGCTCTGTTGGGTACATGGGTACTGTGCTTTGGAAAAAAAAGAAAGAGAGAGAGATTATAGTAAGTGGTTTTCTCTCTTAGCATGAAGAAAAAGTTAAAATGTATGACTGTCTGTCTGTCTCATTGATAGAGAGAGAGAGAGGGAGAGAAATTAAAGTGCAGACCAGCCCTATGTTTATTTAATGATATTACATAGGCAATACCAAGGTTTTAATAATGATTTTGCAGTACTTAAAGTAATGAATGAAAAATTGAGGTAAGGAATTTGTTTAATAATTAAGAAAAGTTAGTTCTTGGTGGCTTGGTGTGGTGTACTGTATATTTGTGAAAACAAAACAGTCGATGTGTCCCGACCGAGTAAGCCTTTTCCCCGGTCCTCTCTGTTCCCTCCCCCCACTCTTTTAGGTCTTTATTTTGCATGGCGAATTAATATGGATGTGTGCCACCTCACGCTCCTTTCAAGTGCGGCCTAACACTCTCCCCTTACAATTCTCTTTCGGTATTTCCTTTTCTCCCACTTTTTTTTTTAATCGGATAAAGGTTGGTGTCTATTACACACACTCTAGTGTACACAGAGCATGGTCATGCTACCGTTTATAAGAGAACTTGTTACTTTAAGTCATGAGTTCCCTTGTAAAATGCAGTTGTATGTATTATGCGTACACTTAACTGCGTGCATTAATCATTTCTCTTGGATATATTATATTACAAAAGAGTAGTGAGTGTTGCACATAGTGTGTGTGTGTGCGTACTTTAAGTCATGATTTCGAACTTCGAAATCATGACTTAAAGTCACGAGTTCTCTTATAAAATGCATGTACTATATATGTGCACACTTAATTAGATATGTGCACTAGTTACTTCTCTTAAATAAATTACAAAAGAGTAGTGATTGTTGCACATTGTGTATACATACACACATTACATGAAACAACTAAAATGATATCAAGTTTGAAATTATGACTTGAAGTCACAATTTCAATTGTTTCATACACTATGTACAACAAGAATTACCCATTACAAAAACTATCTTGAACTAATAACACGTATGCTTCCTTCCAACAACTTGTCAAAAACTATCTTGACAGAACAATAAATGTTGTTGACAGCTCTTTTATATTTCTCATGAAAGTGGTGTCAAAACTTTTTTATTATGGTTTATTAATAATTACCCTACAAACATTTGTTAACATATTCCTATATATTATAATAATTATATGTATAATGGAGTGTTTAAGTACAATAATACTATGAACACAACTATTCTCACATCCAATTTCGTTGATTCGTGCGATTATGAGTAGTCAATAAAAATTGTGGGATAACACAAGTTAGTGGTGTGTGAAAACTGTCGACCACTCACAGTCGCACAAGTCAATAAATTATGAAATTGATTATGCAATTAGTTGTATCTAGATTTATTCTTTTAGGTTGCCAGTGATATAAATAGCAATCAAAGATGGAAAATGATATTTGTGTTTAGGAATAAAATTGAATAAAAAAAAATTCTAATAGTATCTGGTATTAGCTCAATCCTTAGATATATATAGTTTTGTATTTGACCATATTTTGTTTTGTTTTTGAATATTTATTTTATTATTTAACAGTATTACTTTCTCTTCTCATTCAAAGTTAAAATTTAGACTTTTTTTGGGGGGGGAACAAAACAAAAAAAAAAAAAAGTAGAGAACTCAAAATAAATAACGAGGGGCAGAAATTTAGGACATGAGAGTAGTAGACTGCTCTTTGACGAAGACAAAAGAACTTAAGTTCGTTAATATTCCGTACGTCTTCCATCCAGGAGCCATCTTATCGAAGTACCAAATTCCGCTCCAACAAACACTGACAATCATGACAAAAATATATATTAATATTATTTATATATATACACTCTGACATTTAGATTTTCGCAAACACTCTGTTCACCATGTCAAAGTTTCCTCCATTCTACTCTACTACCAATTTTCTGCCCCCAACAAATTTTGGGAAAAGCAAAAAGAAAAAGGGCAAATTGTTCAAATCAGTTCCTTGTTTCTTTTGATACCGTTTTTACATATATTCAATGATCGAGGAACAACCTAAGCAATCAGTAGGCACTCAAACAATGCTGCACATGAGTTATCCTTAAAGTGAGGCAGGGATAATTAACTTATTTCAGGTTCCTCTAACCTTTGACAATACTCTTACTCTGTTAGTTTGGGAAGTAATTATAAGATGACTTTTTACTTATTTCATGTACTGATTGTAAGTTTTATATTACTTTTTATCTCAGTTTTATTTTAAATAATCTAACTTTTGACTTTTTGTCTTATATTACATAAATAAGTTATCGAAAATAAGAAATTCTTAAATAGACATATTCTTCGTTTATGTAATATTTCTTTTTGGTGCTCAATAATGAATATCTTTTTCAACAATTAAAAAATAAATAAAAATCATCGAAGACCGCTACAAACAAGAAAACTCACTCATCACTGAGTTTGTAGTGCATATAATCTGGTCCACGATCTATATAAGCTATACCTTCATATAATCCTCTCAAACCCTAAGGTAAGCTGAACACCTATTAACTATGATCACATCTAGAAGAAAGCTAATCAGGCGAGTGGTATACTTCAAGTCATTTTTTTCTGCAACATATTTACCAATACAGAGCAATGCTAAGGACAACTATTTTCACAATAGATGAATGCTAAGGAGTAAGGACACCCTTACCAATCAATAATCACCTACCATACCCACCACTACCAGGTTCACTCCAAAGAGTTTAACAGGCAATAGGTCCTGGGTTTTACTCTTGCAATGGGAATCACCTATGGATTATTTGTAAAACACTAGCTTAGTGCCATTGATGTCCTAGTGAGGCTAAGTTAGCTATGGCTCAACGCTCAGTAGGTAGGATGTTATTATGACAACCTTCAAAAACCTCCTACCTTTTTTTTTATTCATTTAAAAAAAATCTCCTCCCATGTCCCACCCCTAATTTCAAAAAACCATAATAATAAATAAATAAAGAGATATCGTTGATCATATGATACTGTGCGTGTTCAAATCCCATGCATAACACAATAAACAGTTTGACGGTCATCTTTTGTGATACAGCATTAGAAGCTAATGATGCGATAAACTCCAATTGTATTGCCCAAAAACATGTTACATGTTAACACGTTGCCATTTACAAGGCTCTCTTCAGCCTAAAAATCAAAGGCAAAGGCTCTCTTCAGCCTAAAAATCAAAAGCAAACATGCAACTGCTGCTGATATCCAAAAACAATTTTAAACAACAAAATATATTGACGTATAAACATCAGCTGTGATGCATTTAAACGTGTGCTTTTCCTATTTCTTTTCCCTTCTTACATTACAACAAACCTACTTATGCTTTCCAATATATGTTCATCTCAGAGAGTGTGTTTCAGAGTTCCAATGAAAGGGTTTGGGGCCTTGAGAAGTGCCTGAGCTTGAAGAAGACTGCATAAAAGAACTTGGAGAAACATCTCTACATTCTGGCTGTTGGTTGTACCGCATCATCTTCAGAACGGAAGCATCATCATGCAAGGAGAAGGGTGAACTATCAAATGAAAAAGAGTAATATGAGATTCATTACCAAGAACAACATTAAATTCTCTTCATAATAAGGCAAATTACTTGTACCTATTAAAGTCAAAGTGCACCAATTGCATGTCTTCAGAAATCTCTATCTCAACCGTAGCTTGAGGGGTTGTCTAGAGAGAGAAAGAGAGGTTACAATTAGGTAATGCACTGCCCACATAAACAGAAACTGACAACTAGAATGTATTTCACAATTCCAAACCACTAACGTAACTTTTCCTACTTGCATTTTAACAAGATAAAAGGTTTTCAGAAAATTTTGATTTTTTTTTGTTCAAGTAGAATAAAACTTTCAGTTATCTTCAGTAGTTATTGAAGGGGCTACTTAACAAAAGAAATTATTAAAGGGGCAGAGAATTGGGGCTTATATTTAAACGTTTTCATTACAATATAAAAAAAAGCTTGTATGTTTTTAGCAGAAAACATTAGGGATTTCTAAGCTCTAAAGAAGATTGCATTAACAATGTAAGCATAAGTTTCCAGTTCATCCTAACCATAAACAAGATAAATAGTTTCAGAAATAGAATAAGGTGGAAATGCAGAACAGAACAGCAATAATGTTTCAAATTTCAACTAATGCAAAACAAACAAACTTATTTATTAAAACAAAACAAACATATAGATTGAACGAAAATATATACTTGAACCAGTAGAAAAGGCAAAGAAAATCTTCCTTCTGGAGAGGCACTTCCACACTCAAGTAACTGACGATTGCGTGCCATCAAATTCTGGAGACCTACAATCTTTTTTTTTCCCCACAAAACGGTTGAGAACACACACACACAAAAAAGGTATAATAATTTCACTAACAAGAATTTAAAAATAAAAATAAAAATCATTTCATTAAAAGAATTGAGAACATGGAAAGCAGAGTAATAAATAAGTATAAACTGTCCTCATTCTAACTTTTCTTTGTTTGTATATGCAGTAAGTATTAAACCCTTGAGCCTACCAGTCTCATCCAAATGCCATGAATATATCCTGTTGATTAAAAAATATTGGTGTATATAATCCTAACTAATTGAAATTTCTGAAATATGGAAAATAGGTCGTATAACATGACATGAATGTAGGAATAGTTTATGAATCATGTGGAGTATACTATTGTCAAGTTTCAACTTCATTATGAGTGCGTTTGGATTGGGCGTTTTCTGCCCAATCCTGCGTTTGCGTTTTTCAGTTTTTTTTTTTTTTTTTTTTTTTTTTTTTTTTTTTTTCACGCGTTTTGGGTGTTGCGGCTACTGTTCATGCACTGTTCAATGAACAGTAGCCGCAAACTTTGACTTTTCAAATTTTTTTGACCAATCACAGCACATCGTGTACTGTTCATGGACCCACAAATTTCACTTTTTAGCAATTTTTTCATTAAAAATGAGTCCCACGATACTATTCACACATTTAAAAATTATTTCGCTACAGTGTTTTTCAGTTTTCAGTTTCAGTTTTCAGTTTTCAGCTGTATCCAAACGGACCCTATATCTTTTATGTAAAGTAAAAGGAGTATCTATTTGCTAAAAACTGAAGCCCTATTTACATGCCATCATTCCACATAATACTTAGCTTTTGGAATTTAATAATTATTTCTATACATTTTTTCATTGGTAAGTTACAAATGCGGTAATAGGTCTAGAACCCATGACCTCACCCTCCCCCTAGAACTTATAAGCGGAGGAAATTCTAAAAGGTTACTCCAATGACGGATTTTCTTATAATGTTTGTATAAGATTAAAATGCACAAGAAACAAACTAAGGACATCAATTAAATGCTCCCAGTTTGACACATAGACCTACTTACCCATTTACCTTTTGGAGAAAGAAATATCAACACCCAAAATGATCTTTGCCAATATCATGTACATGATTAGCATAAAAATGAGGGTCTTATACCATGGTTTTAAAAACTTCGAATACAAAGAATAAGCTGTAACTTTGAGAGCTACAATATTTCTACTTATTTAGCATTAATTAGACACACTGTTGACAGCATTAAGCATATTAATGATCTTGTATTATCACAAATACTCAATAAATTAATCAGAGATGATGACAAAAATCACATGATAGACTTAAGCTACATGAGAAGACAAAGAGGACTGTTAAAACTATTAACTGATATGTAGAATTGAGAATGTTCAATACAGATACCAATCTCACTTAAAAGAATACATAAAACACTGGTGTGGAGTTGCAGACTGCACCTAGGTAACAGTAAAATGATTATTCTTCAAATAATTTTTTTTAGTTTTAAAAATCTAACATAATCATCAAATGACAAATTTATAAAGCATCATCACATAACATTACCTGTTCTTCTATATCTTTCATGTAGGCTACTTTTTTTCCAATCCTATTCATCATCTCAGCACGCAATGCCTGCATAGAAACAGCAACAAAATTAACACAGTCAGATTATTTAAATATTCTGGGATTCATTAGTGTGTTCATGTGCATGTGTGTGTGTGTGCGTGCGTATGAGAGAGAGAGAGAGAGAGAGAGAGGTCCCATAAATTTTGTAGTGTAATTTAAGTAAATAAAAAATGAGGTTGCTTACCAACCTTAAGCTCTTCCAAATCCTTCATATTTGTTTCTGGGAGTCCCTTCCACCAGATTTCCTTTTTGTCTCTGGCAATGATATCCATCGCCATAAGAACATTTAGTGCATCATATACCCGTCGTCTTATATTCTTCTCATCAGACTGATTAACCAAAATGTCATTTCACAACATAATAAAGTAGCTTGAAGCAAAAAGAAAATGTTTAATTATTGATTTGAACTGAACCTCCAAAGGCACTACTGTATCACTATGTGTTCCAGCAAAATCTGCAATTATTTCATCTGCAACCTGGACCTCATCAACCAATCCACCAAATTTAAAAATTAAAAGTACACAAGGTAATCAATCAGAAAAGGCAAAGACTCTTCTACTAGTCCCAGTGAAAATATATGAACAAACATTGTTGGACTCATATTGGGGGGGTGCTTATTTAGAGAAGTGGAAGATATGTTTCCCCATAAGTACATTTTCTTTATTCTTTTTGCTTGGGCCCTATAAGGCCAATTGCATGATCTATAGATAAACCTGAAATTAAGCCCTGTGTACTTAAGAAATAAAGTGACAGATTATTTTCCATGATGCATTACCCAACGATTTTAAGAAAAACAACATAGCATGTTCCACAATCGTAGACCACCAAAAGGAATGACTTAGCTATGATATTACTTAAGATTCTAGTCAAATAGAACAATCTAGCTTTCAACCTGAAATTTCACTTTATAGAAAGCAACAATTAACGTTCAATTGCATAATATTTTTTATTGGTAAGTTATTCATGCGCTCAATGGGTCTAGAACCCATGACTTACCCTCCATCCCATTATTATGGAAGGAGGAAATGCCATTTCAGATAAATTTATATTGCACAATATACAACATTAAACTATGGCTTCTCAAATCTCAATAGATTGCTCAAGTTGAGTAAGCATGATTTTTATTTGGATGGTCAAAGAGAAATCCCAAAATCACCATTGAAGTAAATGTAAAATATTCGTGATCAGAAAAAATGCCAAATAAAACTAATTTAATTTGATCAAGGAGATAATTAGCACATAGGGAGCTCTTGATTCTCTTCCAAAAACCTTCTTCACTAAAAAAATCTTCACATTTTCAATTAAAACATAAAATATACCTGATTATATGTAGTCCTAACCTTGCTCTGCAACTTCTGACAAACTGAGAAAAAGAACAAAAACAAATTGTTTACATAGCAAAGAACTACCAGCCATACTATTGACAATCATTAAACCATGAACAAACCATTCAGGCTTCAACATCCCTACGGTTGGTAGATTTCATGATTGAACTGAGAAAATATGCAAAAGCACAAATTTAAGAAAGACAGGTTGCAATAAATCAATTTAGGTTGTACACACCTATAACACTGAACTGGCGCAGTCCTCCACCAATAATTCTTGATTCCCTTTTCTTCTTTGCTGCTCTATTTATTTATTTTTGGTAAAAAGAAAGAACACGATCAAAATTGAGAAGCCTAAAGAACCAGCTCTCTATAGTCTAAAAGTGCCAATTATTGCTTCCCATAAAAATTCTTATATAAAAATACTGTAACACAGTAACTTCTGTTCAGCTGCTAACATATTGGTACCAAGAAAAATGAAAAGCATGACACATCAGAAACTTTTAATCACCTTTCAACAACTGCATTGCAGGCATTCTCCTGATGGGAAGCCGTATGGTTCATTCCATGGTTACTTTGGCAAGAAGCTCCAACATTAATAATCTTTGTTGGAGCCCCACCTGGAACCCCTCCACTGGACATTTTCTGATTCGAACCACCAAAAATATATGTCAAGTACCTGTAGTCCATCAAATCTAGAAGATAATTCCCTCACATAATATTCTTAATTTCCTAGGAAGTATGCTGTAAGCTAAAAAAATCTATAAAACTAAAAAAACTAAAAGATGACAAAGATTATACGAAATTCAAAAATTAAAAAAAATAATAATTAATTAGTAAAGAATTTATAATTATATCCTAAAGCAAAAACAGATTATAGGAATGAAAATCATCTATACTAGCCTTCTACAGCTTTTTGTTTGGTTTTCACAAAGGTAAGTTAATATTACTCAAAATGGCCAATATTACTTTCACTGGCAGATGCCATGTCATTTATTCCTGGTGCATCTCATAACAATTCTCAAAACTTAAACTGTCAAAAAACAAAACTTCTAGTTAAAAATTTAAGCCTCAGAGCTTCTTTAATATGTTAACAACCCATAAAGGAAAAGGTCACTTAGAAATATGCAAAATCACAATTTTCAAATGATCCACATTGAATTCAATTCATTTCAAAAAATCTATTTGCCACCAAACCTTCCAAAAACAATCCGAAAGTCAATATAGACCATAGAGCAGATAATGCTACGATTTAAACCTCCAAAGTTGTCTCTAGCCTTACATAGAGGAAAGACCACTCGTCTCTACTTAAGTTTAGGGCCTACATTTAGATGTATAGGAAACAACAAACTTCTGCACATTAAAGTGAGCAGGAAAAATGTGACTTCTTTGGATTTTCTCTTCAAAACTAAAAGAGTTTATGTAAGGCCTTGTTAAACCAATGTACCCAATGTGACATTTACATTGGGACCAAATTTGCCCAATGAATTAGTCTTTCCCTTCCCTTCACCATGCTATTATTCTGCTCAAATTTTCCACTATGGGCAAAACTTACATACAGTTCCTTAGGTGTTGCATCGTAGGCACGCCAATTAAATTCAATCATTTGGTTGTATGGACCATGTAGAGTGAAAAAAGTCACATTGGGGACATTGGTTTACATTGACAGAGGCCCTAAACAAACTCTTTTTGGTTTAGAAGAGAAATTCCAAACAAGCCACATTTTCAACACCCACTTTCTTTAACGTGCAAAACAGCACAAGTCCTACAGTAATGGCTGATCTTCATTTGTAAACATCAAGAAACCATTGCCAAACTCTAAACTTAAAAAAATAAAAAATAAATAAAAATGAAAATTTAAAATGAACCCATTTGTCCACCACGCTAATATCTCCTCAGCCTCAGACATTTCCAGACCCAAACCCATGAAAAGCAAAAAAAGATCAAATTTTTTTCACTACCCTATTGGCAAGTTTTCGAACCAAAACAAATGCCCAAATATCGAACAGAGACAAAAACAGAGCAGAGACAACTCTGTACTAGGAAATTCCGAAATTTGAGGAATTAAAACCTTCGAAAGGGACAACCTAACATAAGACAAACATCCATGAATATAATGTTTTATAATAATAATAATAATAATAATAATAAAGAAAAGGAACATAGAGAAAAAGAGTGAGGTACCTGAAGTGAAGATCAACTTGTTTGTTATCAAGAAAGAGAAAGAACCCTAGAAGTAGAAACGTTACAGAGAGAACTATTCTCAAAGATCAATGATCCGCCAGAAGTGTTTCGATTCAAATAACCTTGTGCTTTAAATACATGACCAAATCACCCCCCTTGGGTCTATAAAGCTTTCATACACGTGTTGAGTTTTAATTGGGGGGAAAGTTAAATTTCATTATAAACTCCTTCTTCTTTTTTTTTTTTAAGAAACAACTCAAACAAGTTCATTATAAAAATTAAATTCGAAAAGGTGTGGTTAGTAGGATAATTTAATTTATCTAAAATTCAAATTATTAAATTTGAAGAAATTCAAAATTATTTTTATCTTATTAAGACATGTTACAAATTTTATTATGAAAATTTTAAAAACTGATATGGTGATAAATGTGATGTGTGAGTTTCAATAATCTAATAAACAAATATTTGAAATTTATTTTTATTTTTGGGTAATTTGTGATACATCAATTTTTTTCTACACCTTGTTTGTTTTGATGTCAAATATTTTTAAATGTAAAATATTTTATGTGAAGACATTTTTAAGTATTTGGAATGACAAAACACATGAAAATGCAAACCACCACCAACCACCCCCAAAACTAGATTTGGAAGAGAGAAAAAGATAGCCACCACCTAAAAATCTGAGCATTAAACCACAAATCTAAGCATAAAAATTACTAGCAATCCACAATATATGAACATCAAACCACCAAATCAGCACAAATCCGACTAAACCATTCCAATAACCATCGAAAATAGAGCCAAAAAATCTCACAAACCCATATTGAAAACACAAAAACCCATGAAGCCAAAAACTTAGATTAGAACTTGAGAACCTCTAGTGGTAGTGAGATCAAAAAAGGGTGAGATGAAAGGAGCACACTGCCTCTAGTGGCAATGACAATGGTGACGTTTGGGGTTTAGAGGAGCTCAGCGATGGTGGAGATGGAAGCCACCACCACAATGGTGGTGACAAGAGGCCTCGAGCGGTGACGCAAGGTTAGCTATGGTGGTTGTGGTTGATGAGAAGTTGGGGAAGGGGAGAGTACCGTGGTTGATGAGGAGTTGGGGAGGGGGAGAAGCAATTGAGCATGAGATGTAAAATGTTTTACACTTGTTTTGAGTGTAAAACATTTTACTTCTTCTTGCCTTAATTTTCAGTTTGACTGTAAAATGTTTTATGTTTAACAAGATTTTACAACAAAACAAACATGATAAAATATTTTCTTTACATCGAAACAAATGGAGCATAAATTTGAAATAAAATTTAATATTTATTTTAATTATTTTAATCATCCATCATAATTTTATATTTTAACATATTAGAAATCGCACACTACATATTGTTCTTACATCAAGTGACTTAATATATGTATGTATTATGATAATTAATTTAGAATTTCAAGTAGCTTATGATAGTTTCGGTATTATTTTTATGATATAATTTTTCTTTTACATAAAATCTATATATATATATAAAATCAAAACTTTTGAAACTTTCACAATTTTTCACATCATCATTTTAATTTAAAAAATTTTAATTTTTGAAACTAAATAGTAAGAGAGTCCTAACAGGAGTCTCTTTTATATATATATATATATATATATAAGACAAAATTTTTGAAAACCCTAAAGCAATCTTCTCTATTCGTCTCCACTAAGAGAGAAAACCATAAGTTTCAATTTCTTTGGTACGCTTGCTATTGCTTTTTCTCTTTTTTGTGAATTAGTTTTTTTTGTTTTTGTTTTGTATGGAGTAGTACTTTACAATATATAGTATAACTACAAGTATTGTAGTAAGTTTACTAACTTTTTGTGTGGTTCAAAGATGCTATATTCTATATTATTTTAGATTACATAACCTTAAGCTTTACCTTATGGAGACGTATGTACAAGTTTTCAATTCCTTTTATGTGGATATTTTCTCACAGCTGTGGAGTAAGGTATATGCATTATATGTTATCTTATATTTTCTCTTATGGTGTCATGCTTCTTTGTTTATTAATTAAAGATTATGTTGGAAGCCTATATTATTTGCAACTTCAAAGTGTTCGACAATGTTTGAACCAAATTTTTCATCAATTAGGAAAAATTGGATAAAAAAAACTTAGAAAAGCCTTCCATCCTTATTGAAATTGTCTCGCAATAATGACTTTTTTTTTGTTTTGTTTTTATAATTTGTAGGTTCTGAATGTTTTGATTTTTAATTTTATTGTCTTTTGAAAGTTTGACCATCTAAATTTTTGGGTTCAATTTTTTGCAATATTTGAAACAGTTTAGCAAATTTCAACTGCTATAACTATAGATTATTCTCTTGAAGGTAACCTATCTTTCTCTTATATTTCTCTATTTGGTAGTCATATATATATATTTTGTTTTGCTTCAATAATTTCTAGGTAGTGCCAGTAAATTTTCTAATTTTTTTTCCCCTTTCGAACGTTTTAACATCAAAACTTTTTAGTTATTTTTTTTTTCAATATCTAAATTTGGCTTATTCATCAAATTTTAACTCAAAAAGATAGGAGCAATTCACGCAATAGTATACTTTCATAATCAATTTAAAATTTTATAAAATTATTTTAGTCTATTATAAATAGGTAAGTTCCCGTGCGTTGCACGGGTTTCCGACTAGTTTATTATAAATTCATGCATCGTATGGATATATTACCAGTATATACACACACACATATATATACATGCTTTTTTTTTTATTATCATTTTTTCCCTAAACCTTTGTCCCATTTTTTAAAATAATCCATAACCTTTCAAATGTGTCATTATAATCATTAATCTTTTTTTTTTTAGGTGAAAATAGCTATTGTCTGTACTTGAAAGAAAAAGCCTAATGCGCCAAATAGTGAGATTAAGTGTGATGTAGCCTTGTTTTCTCAAAAAAAAAAAAGTGCTATGTAGCCTTTATAATTATTTTTAAAATCCAAAAAAAAAAAAAAAAATCTTAGAAAGCCTAAAAGTCAATCGACGTTCTCTTTCTCAGTTTTATACAATTCTTTTAATATTCGCTTTCTTAAAAAAAAATTAAAAAAATAAATAAATAGAGCTATGGCCTTATGGGTGTTTTTAGGATTAGAATTTAGACGTGAAAATTTAAATGGGAGAAGGGGTTTTCATAGTCTCCCACATTGAATTTAAAAAGTTGTGTGTATTTGATTCTCTATTTGTGAGACAAAGATAATCGAGCACAAACTGAAATTTCTAATCTCCAGTCTAAAACGAAACAAACTCAATTAATGGGTTGGTGAGGATGAAGATAACTTTAGTTGTGACTCAGAAGAAGAGAAAAACTAACTAACTAAGAACAACAAAAATAGCAATGGATATATCATATAACCCTCTAAATCTTTTGGGTGATGTCGCAACTGACATAATTCCTATGAGCTTCGGCATGTTTTTGCTTTTATTTTTTATTTTTAATAAAGGCCATGCTTGCTCGGTTGCTCCCCATGAATCTCATCTAACGACCTCCATTGGATTTTTTTTTTTTTTTTTTTTTTTTCCCTGGTATAATAACTATGTGAATTGGTCAGGAGCGCTATGGACGTGTAGGTCTCATCAGCCAAACAATTAATTTAAAACAAAGAATAGGTTCTTTTGCTCGTTGAATCTCTATTGGAAATCATGATTATGCGATCTGTTATCTTAAATATATATATATATATATATATATATATATACACGCGCGCGTGTTCTTGTTAAAGCCATATCAACGTAGCATTTTGGTCTACTCAACCCATTTGGTCTGCTTTGATCTATTTTGGTCCAATTTAGTCCATTTTAAGCCTTATCAATTAATTAATTATTTTTTTAGAAACAGCTTTGTACGAATTTATTTCAAAACTAATAAATCGGATACAAAAATATTATTGATGTTAGGAGAAACAAACTTCATCTATACTAATTAGAGCCTTAAATTGATTCTTTTTGTAAGTTGTTTTTTCAATTTTTTGCTCAAATTTATTTATTTTTCTTAATTTTTAGGTTGAAAAGTATGAAATTATATTCTATTTAGGCCAAACTCTTTAATTTAATCAGGTTAAAAATAAAAATAAAATAGGCATTACAAATTAGAGATAAGGGCCTTAAAAAGGCAATAAAATGATAAATATTCACAAGTGTAAGGGCACGATTTTTAACGGTCCGGGGATGACATTGGGCTCGTATGTAAAGAGCCCGAACAATGTGATTTGTAGAGAGTAGGATAGAAAGGCTGGACCTTGGTCGTTGGACAACGGTTTAGTCAGGATTTTCATGAAAGCCCATACGAAGGTGGATTTGGCCTGTGTAGCTAGGCCTTACACGGATGTGATTTGAAAGGTCTGACTCCTCGGAATTAATCCGAGGAGCAGTATCTTCTCACCATTCTTCCTCCTTTTTCTCCTTCCTTTTTCGAGGCCTCTCCCCTCCTCCCTTTTTTTAGCTCTCTTTTCCCTTTTATATTAGTATTCAATTTCCCTTCTTCATCTACGTGTCAGTTTCTCCTTGTTTGGGGTAATAACTCGTCCTATCAATCCTCACGTCAGAGTGGTTGGGAAAAGCTGGATAGTATGGTATGGGGTATGGGCTTGTCAGGTGCTGGGCTCCACGTTATGGTGTTGGCAGCTTTCTCGCTTGTACTGCTCTTGTACTGAGTTTGTCCTTTTCTTCAGGCATTTTGTGAGGCGTTGAGCGTGAGGTTGTCCTCGGCTACATTCTTGGGCCATTAAGGGTTCTCATCATACCTCCTCGGCAGTAGGGCTCCTCGGCTTGGGTTTTGGGCCCTTAATGTGAAGTGGACCGGGATTCCAAATTTCAAGCCCCACAATAGTCCCTTAAAATCCTGCTTCCCGACTTTTTAGTTGGGGATGAGGGTTTTGGTGATGCTGAGCCCACCTCGTGACTTGCTCAAGTTCCGTACCTTACTACTGCTTGTGTTCTTCCATTTGCATGGGAGATGTGCCGAATTAAGAGGCATTACTTTATTCTTCATCCGCGCAGTGTCCTTTGTCGTTTCAGTATTCGAGGCGCGCCTTCACGAGGACCTTTAAATCTTGCGGTGGCGGATGGTGTTGGAAATTGTGCCAGAGCTGCCTTGTCCGCAGCGTTTCTTGGGAATCTGCTCAAATTAAATGACACCACTTTACCCTTTATATAAGCAGGATATGTGGCTGTTCTCCTAGCATATAAACCCTTCTGCTCTCTTCAAAATTATAACCTTTTATCCATAACCAGTTCCCACATCCAGTATCGTCTTCCCTTAGTGCAATATGTTTGAGGCTTGGGTGGAGGTGGAGGAACCTTACCCGCCACAGAGGCACCAGACCCTTCCAAGACTTAAGGTGGTATGGTCTGGGCAGGGGAGGCACAGATTTAAGGTGACCTCTCGCTTGGATAAGGTGGGAACGGTACCCCCACCTCTTTCAGTCAAAATCCGAAGCAGGTTCTGGTCACATCAGATTTTTGGTGTGTCAGAAAAAAGAATTTCCGCCATCAGCGCCATCTGCCTTGTCGCAGGCAAATTTTTGTGGAGGCTTCTCAACTTCCGGTTCACGGCACCTTTTCTTCAACGGTGCGGGCCTCAAGTTGGGTTCCCTGCACCTTTTCTTCAGCTGCGCTAGCCCGGAACCGGGCTCTTTGCACCTTTTCTTCAACGGTGCAGGCCCCACGTTGGGTTCTTTGGCTACCTGAGTTATAGGCATGTAAAAGTATTGAGGAATAACTTCCTTGGACGAAATTTTGAAGCGGCAGCGCGGCTCTTCTCTGCACCTCTTCTTCGGCTTTTCCTTCATTCCTTTGTATCTTTACTTTTCGCTTGTGTAGTTAGTTTTAATATGAGTTTATTTAAGCTCCTTCATTATACACTGTACTGTTCTTTTGTCTTAATAAGAAATGAATTTGCTTAATCTCAAATACTTTTCTTTTCTGCAACAACTACTTTGTGCATGAATATTAAATATACACTTTCCTTTAATGATACTTAGAGCAGGAAAAAACCTTAAAACAAATTCCTACTAGTTTAAACTCACTGACATTATCAAGTATAACAATGGTAATTCTCAATAAATTAAACTCTTGGAACTAACCGAGATAACAGCCGAGCGCTGTGCGATGCATGCAAGACAAATGTCCGAGAACGATAAACTCTAAATAATTCATCCGAGAGGGCAGCCGAGCAGTGAAGGACTTCGATTGTGTTTTTGGTAACATATTGCTCTATATTGCATCAATCCCTTTGGTACTGAGGATCCGAGAGTAGATTGGGGAATCCATGCAGTTTAGGGATTAACCCAACTATTAATGGGGAGTTCTCCTCGGATAGATTCTAAGGTCCATGTAACGTAGTTTTTCTTTTAAGTAGTTGGTTTCCCCATAGGCTTGAGTCCGAGGACCATGCAAGGCCTTGGTTCTGTCCAAAACTTGTCGTTTTCTTTTAAGTAGTTGGTTTCCCCATAGGCTTGAGTCCGAGGACCATGCAAGGCCTTGATTCTGTCCAAAACTTGAAGTTTTTTCTTTTAGGTACTTGGTTTCCCCATAGGCTTGAGTCCGAGGACCATGCAAGGCCTTAGTTCTGTCCAAAACTTGTCCTTTTTTTTTTCTTTTAAGTACTTGGTTTCCCCATAAGCTTGAGTCCGAGGACCATGCAAGGCTTTGGTTTTGTCCAAAACTTGTAATTTTTCTTTTAAGTACTTGGTTTCCCCATAGGCTTGAGTCCGAGAACCATGCAAGGCCTTGGTTCTGTCCAAAACTTGTAATTTTTCTTTTGAGTACTTGGTTTCCCCATAGGCTTGAGTCCAAGGACCATGCAAGGCCTTGGTTCTGTTCAAAACTTGTAATTTTTCTTTTCAGTACTTGGTTTCCCCATAGGCTTGAGTCCGAGGACCATGCAAGGCCTTGGTTCTGTCCAAAATTTGTAATTTTTCTTTTGAGTACTTGGTTTCCCCATAGGCTTGAGTCCGAGGACCATGCAAGGCCTTGGTTCTGTCCAAAACTTGTAATTTTTCTTTTGAGTACTTGGTTTCCCCATAGGCTTGAGTCCGAGGACCATGCAAGGCCTTGGTTCTGTCCAAAACTTGTAATTTTTCTTTTGAGTACTTGGTTTCCCCATAGGCTTGAGTCCGAGGACCATGCAAGGCCTTGGTTCTGTCCAAAACTTGTAATTTTTCTTTTGTATTTATTTATTTTTCGAACGTAAGCCCCTAGACCAGGGCGGGGAAAGCTGGCTTGAGGCCAGAAGCCCCTAGAGCTGCCCGCGCCATTGGCACTGCAAGGCGTAGCTCCTAGCAGAAGTTTATGTCGGAGCAACAACTGCATGTCGCCGGAGATAGAGGAAACCCCGCGAACCTCTGCTTGCTAGAGAGTTGACTCCACTGCTACCTGCGCCAACGCGCAAGCCTTCCCACAAACGGCGCCAATTGTAAGGGCACGATTTTTAACGGCCCGGGGATGATATTGGGCTCGTATGTAAAGGGCCCGAACAATGTGATTTGTAGAGAGTGGGATAGAAAGGCTGGACCTTGGTCGTTGGACAACAGTTTAGTCAGAATTTTCATGGAAGCCCATACGAAGGTGGATTTGGCCTGTGTAGCTAGGCCTTACACGGATGTGGTTTGAAAGGTCTGACTCCTCGGAATTAATTTGAGGAGCAGTATCTTCTCACCATTCTTCCTCCTTTTTCTCCTTCCTTTTTCGAGGCCTCTCCCCTCCTCCCTTTTTTTAGCTCTATTTTCCCTTTTATACTAGTATTCAATTTCCCTTCTTCATCTACGTGTCAGTTTCTCCTTGTTTGGGGCAATTACTCGTCCTATCAATCCTCACGTCAGAGTGGTTGGGAAAAACTGGATAGCATGGTATGGGGTATGGGCTTGTCAGGTGCTGGGCTCCACGTTATGGTGTTGGCAGCTTTCTCGCTTGTACTTCTCTTATACTGAGTTTGTCCTTTTCTTCAGGCGTTTTGTGAGACGTTGAGCGTGAGGTTGTCCTCGGCTACATTCTTGGGGCATTAAGGGGTTCTCATCATACCTCCTCGGCAGTAGGGCTCCTCGGCTTGGGCTTTGGGCCCTTAATGTGAAGTGGGTCGGGATTCCAAATTTCAAGCCCCACAACAAGATTATCTTAAAATTCAAGTTTCAATAATATAGGTATTATATTTATGAGATAGGTTCAAGTTACACCTGGTGTAACTCTTTAGAGTTATACTTTTTCTAAACCATTAGATTTAAGTAGATCCAACGGTTAAAAAAGAAACTTATTAATACTAATATTCTGATTAGGATTTCATTAATTATCCCTTATTTATTGTATTCCATACCTATCTCTAAACCTAAAAAAACACAAAAAAAAAAAAAAAAAAATTACTTGGTACTGTTGTAGAATGCAGATCAGGAAACACAACATTTTGGAGTCCGTGAAGCTTCAAATTGCAAGTAACTACTGGTTACATTCCAAGTCTCTACCATAAACCAGAAAAATATATGTCATAAAGAAAGCAAAGCATATATCATCAAACCATATAATCTAATCTAAGTTCTTGATAACTTCATAATATTAGTTCCCAAAGAAAACAATATTCATATTAATTCTTCAAAACTTCATAATATTAGTTCCCGAAAACAATATTCATATTAATTTTTCAACCAACATACTTGAAATCTATGTATTTCTAGTGAGAAAATAAAATAAAATAAAAAGATTGTATAATTATAAAAAAATGATATATGCATTATGAGTGACATATATAGGACACGTTTTTTGCGTTTGTGGCAAGTTTAGGGTTAGGATAATTTGTGAATTTTATTTTTTGGTTTAACTCTTTATAAACAAGTATAAAAATATAAAAATAAAAGAAGAAGAAGAAGACGGTTTTAATTTTGAATTGATTAAGCTACTTGATATAGTTTGTTTTACCGAATTTGTTAAAAACTTCCCAAATTGAAGACTACTCCTTATAATTTTTTTTTTTGGGGAGAAAAATCAGCACTCAGCAGTAATTTCAATCACCAAGTAATCTTAGATTCATGGTAGAACTGTTGTAGTCGAACCATGCGTGTGGTTCCCAACTTTTAAAGGATTATATAATGAATTATTGCAGCACCAAGGTGGCCTTTTTTCTGCATCTTGCATGTGCCAATGGACTGTTAGCATACTTATTATTTTGGTATTTCATATATATATTGTAGGGTCACGATTCGTGGCGGACCGTAATAGTGTCGGGTTCGCACGTAAAACGGCCCTAACAATATCATTTGTAGAGCGTGGGTTTGAAAGGCTAGGCCTTGATCGATAGGCGATGGGTTTTTCATGGCGTTCATACAAGGTTAAACGATCGTCACCCCTAGAGTACTTCTCCTGGAGGTGGGCTGGGAGGCTCTCGTTTTTGGCCATTTTTTCCCAGCCCCTTCCCAAAGTTACTTAGTTTTCCTTTTATACTCGCCTGTGTTCATTATCCTTCATCCACGTGTAGGGTCAATCTTTACATGACTGATACTTATCCCATCAGTCCATCCCCCAAAGTCGTTGGGGGTGGTTGTAAGAGCCAAAGAATGCGGCCCTGTCGGGTTCAGAACATTAAATGACAATAACAGCAGCTTTTCCTGGATATTTTAGATCTTTCTTCCATGCTCCAGTCCTATACCGTTTTTACCCTTCCCTTTGGGGGTACTGTGGGTCTGCCGAGGACTGAACTACCCTCGGCGGTACCCAAAGGCTATTTCGTTGAACTTGGGCCATAACCCTCCTCGGCTTGGGCCTTTGGACTCTCCCAGGGTAGATGGGCCTGGCCCATAAATCATTTGCGCCCCACATTAGCCCCTCAAAACCCGGCTGTCCAACCTCTGGGCTGGACAGGGGGGTTTTGGTGACGCCAAACCTCTTCCTACGGCCCAATCCATTCGGCCTATTAAACATGCTAGCGGCTCCTCATATGCCCAAGAGGTGCACCGGTCTACGAGACAGTTCTTAATTTCGCACTTGATGCGTTCTTATCGCTTGGGGTATCCAAAACGCGCTTTGAATGATCACTATTTACGAGACTACTTTAATTCGACGGTTTATTTTGATGGGGTGGAGAAACGGAACCGGCATGTTTGTGTTGACAGATCCCTTTGGAGATCTGAACCTATTAAATGCCTCCCGCTCCCCCCTCTATATAAGAAGGAAGAGAGGAGGTTATTGTTTTTATCAAGAATCCCTTTTCATCTCCCTGAGACTCTGAAATACTTAGCCTCCCTTAAGATTCGGTTTACCCACTGGTTTATACACTTAATCGTAAAACACTTTACCGTAACAACAAGGGATGCAAAAGCCCCACCCCTCCCAAAAATGCCACGTTCCGATAAAGCTCATCATGGCTCGATCGGGACAAGGATGGCGAAGACTCAAAATCAACCTCATCCTTTTTTCAGTCAAAATCCGAAGTAGGGACTCGTCACGTCAAACTTTCGACGTGACCGAGTCGAGAACAACCAAGATCATTACCATCCGGCTCCTCACGAGCGTACCTAATATGGCACCGGCGTGTTAGGAGTCAGGGCTGAGGCGGGGGCTAAGTGCTTCTGTTTCTCCCTCTTTTGCTCCCTGGTGCCCTCCCCCGCCCTCTCCTTATAGTCTTCCCAGCACCAGTTCCGACCTGGTGCTTTCTCTTCTCCCTCTTTTGCTCATTTTCTTTCTTTTCATTTCTTCTCTCCTCTTCTCCTCCTTCTTTACTCATGTCTTCCATCTTCTTTATTCATCCCCTCCATCTTCGTCATTGATTTCTTCCTTACTATTTCCTTCTTCTTCATTCATTTTCTTTTTTAAAGTGAGTCCCTCTCTTAGTATGAGCAGCAATGAGGCGGAGATTGGAGAAACTTTGAAGACGAGTTTAAAAGACGCTTGACAGTTTACTTTTCTGTACTACAGATGTAATGGTTGCTTAGGCAGTTCACATTTTGTATAGACTCGTTTGAGCCCCTTTTTGTATGTTGTAGCAATTTTTCATATTAATAAAGATTGTTGTCTACCTTATTTCGCATATTATGTCTTTACGTTTTCATAAATTTGCAAGCACTGCTCGGCACAATGATATAGCATCTAAATCAATGGCGACTAAAACCAAAATACTTGATAATAAATAGATATCGCCATAACTTTGATAGAAGTGCTTAGCACAATAAGGCCGACCCGTAAAAAATAGTACTTACCCGGAACTAGCCGAGGAGAGAACCGAAGGCTCGATGCCGTGTGAGAAATAACCATCCGAGGACATATCACCTGCCAAATGAATAGCCCTCGTATACGACTGAATGCTGGGGCGTTCCACCACCTTCCTTACACCCTTATTGGCCTTAACCTTCTATGGTGTTTAAGCCGTGGACGAAGTGACTTGACGTTTTTATCAAGTAGCCCATCTTACTAAATTCAAACCTAGTTTTCCATCATCCAAGTAGTTGGTTTCCCCAGAGGCCTGAGTCCGTGGACCATACAATGCCTTGGTTCTGTCCAAAACCTAGTTTTCCATCATCCAGGTGGTTGGTTTCCCCAGAGGCTTGAGTCCGAGGACTATGCAATGCCTTGGTTCTGTCGTGTTTGGTTTCTCCATTGGCTTGGGTCCGAGGACCATACACGGCCTTGGTACTGTCCGACACTTGTAACTTTTATTTTTTGTACTTGGTTCCCCCATAGGCTTGAGTCCGAGGACCATGCAATGCCTTGGTTCTGTCCCTGGGCCCCTGTGCTGAATCGGGCTTGGGCCGCGAATCTATTGGGCCCACAAATTAGGGGGTATTTTCGTAATTTTAGGTCACGCGGTATTTTTCGGGCGTCCCGGTGTTCGAGGTGCGCCTTCTCGAGACTCCTTTATCTTCAGGGCTGCAGACGACATTGGAAATCGTGCCAGAGACGTTTTGTCTGTAGCGTTCCTTGAGACGCTGCGTGAATTAAATGCCACCACCTTATCTTTTAACATAAATAGGAGAGAAAGTTGCTCTATCCACACACAAATCCTTCAGATTCCTCCCTTAGTTCATCATGCTTGAGGCAGGGCTTGGGAAAAAGGAGCTCCCTCCGCCACAAAGGCGTCATGTCCCCCCGAGACTCAGAGTAGGGAGGTACGGGCCAAGGAGGTGCAAGTTCAAGGGAGCATTCCCTTTCGTCATAGGGGAGAGGGTCTTTTTCCCTCTTTTAGTCAAAATCCGAAGCAGGTTCTGGTCATGCCAGTTTTTCGGTATGTCCAAAGAAGGAATTTCCACCATCAGCACTGTCTGCCTTGTAGCAGGCAAATTTTTGTGGGGGCTTCCCAACCTCAAGCTCCTAGCACCTTTTCTGTAGATGGTGTTAGCCTGAGGTCAGGTTCTTTGGCTGCCTGAGTTATGGGCATGCAGAAGTGTCGAGGAATAGTTTCCTTAGACAATAACTTGGCGCAGTAGCCAACCTCTCCTCTGAGCTGTCCCCACGGCCTTATCTCCACTCGCTTGTATTTTCCTTTACTTATGTAGTCAGTTTTAGTGTAAGCTTGTTTCAGCTTTTCATTGTACACTGTACTGTTCCTTTGTCTTAATAAAATATGTGTCTATTTCTTCATACATATCTTTCTTCTCCGTAACAACTACTTTACGCATGAATATTAAATGCAAGCTTGCCCTTAAGGATATTCCAGGCAGAAAAAATGCTTTAACACAAGTTCCTACTAATTTAAACTCACAAATATTATCAAGTATAACAATGGTAACTTTCAATAAATTAAATTCTTGGAACTAACCGGGATAAGCGTTGAGTACTACGCGATGCATGCTAGACCAATGTCCGAGAACGATAATCTCTAAATAATTCGTCTGAAAGGGTAGCTAAGTAGCGAGGGACTTTGATTGTGCTTTTGGGTAATGAATTGCGTCGTACCGGATCAACCCCTTTGACACTAAGGACCCGAGGGCAGTCCGTGGAATCCGTGCATTCGAGGTATTAACCCATTTGTGAACTAGGAATCCTCCTCGGATGGATTTTGAGGTTTACGTGCCATAGTTTTTTTTTTTTTTTTTAATAGTTGGTTCCTCATCCAAGTAGTTGGTTTTCCCACAGGCTTGAGTCCGAGGACTATGCAATGCCTTGGTTCTGTCCAAAACCTAGTTTTCCACATCCAGGTAGTTGGTTTTCCCACAGGCTTGAGTCCGAGGACTATGCAATGCCTTGGTTCTGTCCAAAACCTAGTTTTCCACATCCAGGTAGTTGGTTTTCCCACAGGCTTGAGTCCGAGGACTATGCAATGCCTTGGTTCTGTCCAAAACCTAGTTTTCCACATCCAGGTAGTTGGTTTCCCCAGAGGCTTGAGTCCGTGGACCATACAATGCCTTGGTTCTGTCCAAAACCTAGTTTTCCATCATCCAGGTAGTTGGTTTCCCCAGAGGCTTGAGTCCGAGGACTATACAATGCCTTGGTTCTGTCCAAAACCTAGTTTTCCATCATCCAAGTAGTTGGTTTCCCCAGAGGCCTGAGTCCGAGGACTATACAATGCCTTGGTTCTGTCCAAAACCTAGTTTTCCATCATCCAGGTGGTTGGTTTCCCCAGAGGCTTGAGTCCGAGGACTATGCAATGCCCTGGTTCTGTCCAAAACCTAGTTTTCCACATCCAGGTAGTTGGTTTTCCCAGAGGCTTGAGTCCGTGGACCATACAATGCCCTGGTTCTGTCCAAAACCTAGTTTTCCATCATCCAAGTAGTTGGTTTCCCCAGAGGCTTGAGTCCGAGGACTATACAATGCCCTGGTTCTGTCCAAAACCTAGTTTTCCACATCCAGGTAGTTGGTTTTCCCAGAGGCTTGAGTCCGTGGACCATACAATGCCCTGGTTCTGTCTAAAACCTAGTTTTCCATCATCCAAGTAGTTGGTTTCCCCAGAGGCCTGAGTCCGAGGACTATACAATACCTTGGTTCTGTCCAAAACCTAGTTTTCCATCATCCAGGTGGTTGGTTTCCCCAGAGGCTCGAGTCCGTGGACCATACAATGCCTTGATTCTGTCCAAAACCTAGTTTTCTCTTTGCACGGGGCCTTGGCTGGCCTTTAGCTTTAGGAGAGTTAGCTACTCAGCCAAGCCCCTTGAGTTTATCTATACGGTTAACGTTACCAAGCGCCTAGTTTGTTCTTTAGGAGGAGCTTTAGCTTTTAGGGGAATTAGCTCCTCAGCCAAGCCCCTCGTCAAGAAACGTAGCCCCTAGTGAGATTTTATACCTGAACTCTATAACCAACGGTTAGAAATAACAGAGGAACTGTTTCAACCTACCACCTGCGCCAACACGCAAGCCTTTCCCACAGACGGCGCCAATTGTAGGGTCACGATTCGTGGCGGACCGTAACAGTGTCGGGTTCGCACGTAAAACGGCCCTAACAATATCATTTGTAGAGCGTGGGTTTGAAAGGCTAGGCCTTGATCGATAGGCGATGGGTTTTTCATGGCGTTCATACAAGGTTAAACGATCGTCACCCCTAGAGTACTTCTCCTAGAGGTGGGCTGGGAGGCTCTCGTTTTTGGCCATTTTTTCCCAGCCCCTTCCCAAAGTTACTTAGTTTTCCTTTTATACTCGCCTGTGTTCATTATCCTTCATCCACGTGTAGAGTCAATCTTTACATGGCTGATACTTATCCCATCAGTCCATCCCCCAAAGTCGTCGGGGGTGGTTGTAAGAGCCAAAGAATGCGGCCCTGTCGGGTTCAGAACATTAAATGACAATAACATCAGCTTTTCCTGGATATTTTAGATCTTTCTTCCATGCTCCAGTCCTATACCATTTTTACCCTTCCCTTTGGGGGTACTGTGGGTCTACCGAGGACTGAACTACCCTCGGCGGTACCCAAAGGCTATTTCGTTGAACTTGGGCTATAACCCTCCTCGGCTTGGGCCTTTGGACTCTCCCGGGGTAGATGGGCCTGGCCCATAAATCATTTGCGCCCCACATATATTATTTTGGACTTTTTTTTTTTTTTTGGAGAAACGGTGGAAAAAAAAAAATTATAGAAAGACGTATACTTTTTTGTGTTTTTTTAAGTTTAGAGATATGTATGGAATGCAATAAATAAGGGATAATTAATGAGATCTTAATCAGAATATTAACATTAATGAGTGTCTTTTTTGACCGTTAGATCTACATAAATCCAATGGTTTAAAAAAGGTGTAACTTTAAAGAGTTACACCAGGTGTAACTTGAACCCATCTCTATATTTATATTTAGAAAGAAAAAAAAAATGCTACAACTTTAAACTTATATAATAATTTAAACAATGTATGTTACATGTGTTTCATGAAACCAGGGTGTACATTTTCTTTTAAATATTCTTGGATATGTTCAAATTACTCAATTGATTATGGTATATTTAAAAAAAAAAATTCTTTCATAACATTTTCTCCATTTGTATAAAACAATATTATAATTATGTAATATATATTACTATGTAGTGTTGAATACAAAATACATTGTATTCCATTACATTAAACTTATAAAAATAGAAAAATACTTTTAGATAACACATGCACTATTTAACCTATAAATTTTACATTATATTATTATAAAATAATTATATTACATTTTCCCATGTATCGAGTGAGTTTGCGACTACTTGTTGATAAAATTAGAGTAAGTGATTGTGGTATTCCCATCTTAATTTATTACTTGTTTCTTCTTCTTCTTTTTTTCTTTTTTTTTTTGGTTAGTTAAAATTACACTTTCTCACATTTATCTTTAATCTCAATTAACCTCTCAAACTATCGAAACACAGAAATATTGATCTCCCAAGGTTTTATATATATATATATATATATATATTGTAAGGACACGATTCCTGCGCGGCCCAGTGACATTTTTGGGTTCACGCGGGAGAGATCCCTCACAATACAATTTGTAGAGAGTGGGCTTGAAAAGCTTGGGCTTGGTCACGGGACGATGGTCCGGTCTGGATTTCAGAGAGGTCCCTGTGGAAAGTGGACTGGGCCTAAACGTTTAAAGCCCCGCCGTGCTGCCACTTCTGAGAATGGGCTCCTCGGACTTGATCCGAGGACCCTTGTGGTCCCTTCCGGCTGTCCAACGGAGGACCTTCTCTATTCTCTGCATGGATCGTTCCGGCGATCTTATTCATGAAGTCTTTCTCTTTTCCTCCCCCCTCACTAGATTCACTTACTTCTCCTTTTATACTAGCGTGCGTTCGATGTCCTTCGTCCACGTGTAGGGTCAGTCTTTACAAATACTGACATTGGTCCCATCAGTCTAATCCCGGAATTGTTGGGGATGACTTGATAAAGCTGCAGAGTACGGTTCTGTCAGGCATTGGGCCTTATCCAGAAGGGTATTTAGGGTAATCGCCCCAAGGTATTTTGGATTTCCTCCCGAATTTGTCCCTTTATTCTGGGGGATTATGGGCCTGCCGAGGACTAGACTGTCCTCGGCTGCCTCCCAAAATTGGTCTGTGCTCTGCGTCATGGAGCTTGGGCTACAATTCTCCTCGGATTGGGCCCTCGGACTCTCTAAGGGTGAATGGGCCTGGTCCACGAATTGTTGGGCCCCACAATAGCCCCTCAAAACCCTTCTATCCGAATTCCGGATTGGAAAGGAGGGTTTTGGCAAACCCGGGCCCTTAATATGGCCCATTTAGCTTGATCCCGCATTTATGTGAGCGGTTTCCCAGGAAGTTAGGCGGTTTTTGAGGGATTCCTTTTAATCCGCTCGGAATCTGCTCCTGCCGCTTGGATGTCCCAGACGCGCCCTTAATGAATCCCCTTAACGAGGTTCATTTATATCCGGCGGCTCATTTGATAAGGTGGAGAAGTGAAACGGACGCCTCTTTTTTCTTCAGATTCTTTGGGAAAGTTGAATACATTTAATGCCATCCGTTCTGCTCTTCCTATAAGTAGGCAAGCAGGAGGCCATCACTTTCGTACTAACCCCCTTCCCTTCTTATGGGATCACGACAAATGATGAAGAAATCATGCCCCTCCTCTAGACACCATATTCTGATAAAACTTGAAATGGCTCGATCAGGGCAAGGGTGGCGCAGACTTAAGATCCGTCCCGCCTCTCTTTTAGCCAAAATCCGAAGCAGGGGCTCATCACGCCGAACTCTTGGCGTGACTGAGTCGAGAATACCCAATATCAGCACCACCCGGCTCCTCATGAGCATACCTAATATGGCACCAACGTGTTAGGAGTCAGGGCTGAGGCAGGGGCTAAGTGCTTCTGCTTCTCCCTCTTTTGCTCCTCGGTGCCCTCCTCCACCTTCTTCTTATAGTCTTCCCAGCACCAGTTCCGTCTTGGTGCCTTCCCTTTTCCCTCTTTTGTTCCTTTTCTTTCTTTTCATCCCTACTCTCTTCTTCTCCTCCTTCTTTACTCATGTCCTCCATCTTCCTCATTCATCTCCTCCATCTTCTTCAATTCTTCTTCCTTCTCCTTCAATTCTTCTTCCTTCTCCTTCAGTTCTTCTCCCTTGTTCTTCATCCTTTTCCGAAGGAGGTTCTTGTCACGATATGAGCAATGTTGAGACAGAGACTGAAGAGACCTTGAAGATGAGTTTAGAAGAAGCCTGACTGTTTACTTCTCTGTACTGCGAGTGTTATCGTTGCTTTAGCAGTTCTTCTTTTGTATAGGCTTGTTTGAGCCCTTTTTCGTACATTGTAATAATCTCTTATATTAATAAAAGTGTTTACTATTTCATTTTGCATATTCCGTTTATGTTTTTGTATATTGGTAAACGCTGCTCGGCTCAATGAGAAAGTATCTAAAACCGATGACAACTAAGACCAAAATACTTGATAATAAAAAGATGTTGCCATAACTTTAATATAAGTGTTTGGCCCAATAAGGCCGACCAGTGAAAAGTAATAATTACCATGCTGGCCGAGGAGAGAACTGGAGGTTTGATGCCGTGTTTGGGTCCGAGGACCATGCAAGGCCTTGACTCTATCCAAAACTCGTAATAATAATAGTTTTTATACTTGGTTTCCCCATAGGCTTGAGTCCGAGGACCATGCAAGGCCTTGGTTCAGTCCAAAACTCGTAATAATAATAGTTTTTATACTTGGTTTCCCCATAGGCTTGAGTCCGAGGACCATGCAAGGCCTTGGTTCAGTCCAAAACTCGTAATAATAATAGTTTTTATACTTGGTTTCCCCATAGGCTTGAGTCCGAGGACCATGCAAGGCCTTGGTTCTGTTTCATTCCCTCTCCTTAGGTACCCCGTACGCAGCCGGGCAGGAGGTTGTCCCTGGCATTAGTTATTACCCGGCGTGGGCCGTAGTCCGTGGGCTATCATGTAGCAGGGGCATGGGCCGCGAATTTTCTAGGCCCACAGATCAGGAGATATTTCCATAGTCTTTGGCCACGCGGCACTTTTGGGTGTCCCGATGTTCGAGGTGCACCTCCACGAGGCTCCTTTAGTCTTGTCGTTGCAGAGGTTTGTTGGAAGTCGAGCTGGAGACGTTTTGTCTGTAGCGTTCCTTGGGAAGCTGCGCTAATTAAATGCCACCACCCTATCTCCTCAAATAAATAAGAGAGCAAGTTTCTTTGCCTAGGCACCAGCTCCTTAGTCTCCTCCTTCAGCTCCCTTCCGCAGTAAGTCATGTTTGAGACGAGGTTCGGGGAAGAAAAACTCTCTCCGCCGCAAAGGCGCCACGTTCTCCTAAGGCTCAGAAGAGTGATATACGGGCAACGAAGGCGTAGATTCAAAGAGATATTCCCTTATGACAGAGGGGAGAGGGTGTTTCCCACGCTTTTAGTCAAAATCCGAAGCAGGTTCTGGTCATGCCAGATTTTTGGTATGTCCGAAGAAGGAATTTCCACCATCAGCACTGTCTACCTTGTAGCCGGCAAATTTCTGCGGGGGCTCCCCAACTTCCGGCTCCCTGCACCTTCTTTGTAGATGGTGTTAGCCTGAGGTCAGGTTCTTTTGCTGCCTGAGTTTCGGGCACGTGAAAGCGTAGAGGATGAAACGAGGTCTTGAGGCAGTAGCCAACCTCTCCTCTGTGCTACCTGCATCCTCCCACTGCGGCGTGAGGCTCAAGTTGGGCTCCTTTGCTGCCGGAGCTATGGGCATGCGAAAGCATGGGGGAAGGGACAAGGCCTCGAAGCAGTAGCCAACCTCTCGTCTGTGCTACCTCCTCGGCCTTCTCTTGCTTTCTTGCAACTTTCCTTTCTATCATGTAGCAAGTTTTATCACAAGTTGATTTCAGCTTCTGTTGTATGCTGTACTGTTTCTTTGTTTTAATAAAAAAGGAAATTTTGCCTACTTATTTTGAATACTGCTCTTTTGGCAACATTATTTTGTGGAAGGGTGTGCTCCCTGTGTTTGTTTCTTCAATGATACTTAGAGCAGGAAGTTTTGAAACATAATCCAATCAATTCTAATGTACCAACACTACCAAACATTACGGCAATAATTCATAGCAAGTTTAACTCAGGAAACTAGCAAAGATAACAATTGAATATTCTGTGATAAATATGAGTACCGTCCGAGGAGTTGACGGAGGGTAAAGAACTCAAATCGTTTCTCAGAGGACGTATTGCCCTACGTCGCGTCGATTCCCTTGGTGCTGCAGATATAAGAGCAGACTTGCGAATCCCCGCAATTTGGGAACTGACCCAATGGCGAGTGGAGAGCTTTCCTCAGATGAATCCAAATTCTACGTAAGGTAGTTTTTCCTTACGAGTAGTTGGTTTTCCCTTAGGTTTGAGTCCGAAGACCATACAAGACCTTGGTTCTGTCCACAACTCGTGATATTTATCTCTTGCACTTGGTTTCCCCATAGGTTTGAGTCCGAGGACCATGCAAGACCTTGGTTCTGTCCAGAGTTTATGAGATTTGTTTTTCGTGTTTGGTTTCCCCACAGGCTTGAGTCCGTGGACCATGCAAGGCCTTGGTTCTGTCCAAAACTTTTGATATTGATCTCTTGTACTTGGTTTCCCCATAGGTTTGAGTCCGAGGACCATGCAAGACCTTGGTTCTGTCCAAAGTTTATGAGATTTGTTTTTCGTGTTTGGTTTCCCCACAGGCTTGAGTCCGTGGACCATCAGGCCTTGGTTCTGTCCAAACTTTTGATATTGATCTCTTGTACTTGGTTTCCCCATAGGTTTGAGTCCAGGAACCATGCAAAGACCTTGGTTCTGTCAAAGTTTGAGATTTGTTTTTTTGTGTTTGGTTCCCCACAGGCTTGAGTCCGTGGACGCATCGCAAGGCCATTGGTTTGTCCCAAAACTTTTTGATATTTGATCTCTTGTACTTGGTTTTCCCCCCATAAGGTTTGAAGTCCGAGGACATGCAAGACCTTGGTTTCTGTCCAAAGTTTTAGATTTGTTTTTTGTGTTTGGTTTCCCCACAGGCTTTGAGTCGTGGACCATGCAAGGCCTTGGTTCTGTCCAAAACTTTTGATATTGATCTCTTGTACTTGGTTTCCCCATAGGTTTGAGTCCGAGGACCATGCAAGACCTTGGTTCTGTCCAAAGTTTTAGATTTGTTTTTTGTGTTTGGTTTCCCCACAGGCTTGAGTCCGTGGACCATGCAAGGCCTTGGTTCTGTCCAAAACTTTTGATATTGATCTCTTGTACTTGGTTTCCCCATAGGTTTGAGTCCGAGGACCATGCAAGACCTTGGTTCTGTCCAAAGTTTGAGATTTTTTTTTTGTGTTTGGTTTCCCCACAGGCTTGAGTCCGTGGACATGCAAGGCCTTGGTTCTGTCAAAACTTTTGATATTGATCTCTTGTACTTGGTTTCCCCATAGGTTTTGAGTCCGAGGACCATGCAAGACCTTGTTCGTCCAAAGTTTGAGATTTATTTTTGTGTTTGGGTTTCCACAGGCTTGAGTCCTGGACCATGCAAGGCCTTGGTTCCTGTCCAAAACTTTTGATATTGATCTCTTGTACTGGTTTCCCCATAGGTTTTGAGTCCGAGACCATGCAAGACCTTGGTTTCTGTCCAAGTTGAGATTTGTTTTGCGCTGTTTGGTTTCCCCACAGGCTTGAGTCCGTGGACCATGCAGGCCTATGGTTCTGTCAAATTTTGATATTGATTCTTGTACTTGGTTTCCCCATAGGTTTGAGTCCGAGGACCATGCAAGACCTTGGTTCCTTCCAAATTTGAGATTTGTTTTTGTGTTTGGTTTCCCCACAGGCTTGAGTCCGTGGACCATGCAAGGCTTTGGTTCTGTCCAAAACTTTTGATATTGATCTCTTGTACTTGGTTTCCCCATAGGTTTGAGTCCGAGGACCATGCAAGACCTTGGTTCTGTCCAAAGTTTATGAGATTTTTTTTTCGTGTTTGGTTTCCCCACAGGCTTGAGTCCGTGGACCATGCAAGGCCTTGGTTCTGTCCAAAACTTTTGATATTGATCTCTTGTACTTGGTTTCCCCATAGGTTTGAGTCCGAGGACCATGCAAGACCTTGGTTCTGTCCAAAGTTTGAGATTTGTTTTTTGTATTTGTTTGTTTTTCGGATGTAAGCCCCTAGATCAGGGCGGGAGAGCCGGCTTGAGGCCAAGAGCCCCTAGGGCGGCCTACGCCATGGGCGCTGCAAGGAGTAGCCCCTAGCAGAAGTTTATGTCGGAACAACAGCTGCACGTCAAAAGAGACGGCGGAAGCTCCGTGAATTTTTGCTTAGTAGAGAGTTGACTCCACCGCCACCTGCGCCAAGCGCGCATGCTTTCCCACAGACGGCGCCAATTGTAAGGACACGATTCCTGCGCGGCCCAGTGACATTTTTGGGTTCACGCGGGAGAGATCCCTCACAATACAATTTGTAGAGAGTGGGCTTGAAAAGCTTGGGCTTGGTCACGGGACGATGGTCCGGTCTGGATTTCAGAGAGGTCCCTGTGGAAAGTGGACTGGGCCTAAACGTTTAAAGCCCCGCCGTGCTGCCACTTCTGAGAATGGGCTCCTCGGACTTGATCCGAGGACCCTTGTGGTCCTTTCCGGCTGTCCAACGGAGGACCTTCTCTATTCTCTGCATGGATCGTTCCGGCGATCTTATTCATGAAGTCTTTCTCTTTTCCCCCCCCCCACTAGATTCACTTACTTCTCCTTTTATACTAGCGTGCGTTCGATGTCCTTCGTCCACGTGTAGGGTCAGTCTTTACAAATACTGACATTGGTCCCATCAGTCTAATCCCGGAATTGTTGGGGATGACTTGATAAAGCTGCAGAGTACGGTTCTGTCAGGCATTGGGCCTTATCCAGAAGGGTATTTAGGGTAATCGCCCCAAGGTATTTTGGATTTCCTCCCGAATTTGTCCCTTTATTCTGGGGGGATTATGGGCCTGCCGAGGACTAGACTGTCCTCGGCTGCCTCCAAAAATTGGTCTGTGCTCTGCGTCATGGAGCTTGGGCTACAATTCTCCTCGGATTGGGCCCTCGGACTCTCTAAGGGTGAATGGGCCTGGTCCACGAATTGTTGGGCCCCACAATAGCCCCTCAAAACCCTTCTATCCGAATTCCGGATTGGAAAGGAGGGTTTTGGCAAACCCGGGCCCTTAATATGGCCCATTTAGCTTGATCCCGCATTTATGTGAGCGGTTTCCCAGGAAGTTAGGCGGTTTTTGAGGGATTCCTTTTAATCCGCTCGGAATCTGCTCCTGCCGCTTGGATGTCCCAGACGCGCCCTTAATGAATCCCCTTAACGAGGCTCATTTATATCCGGCGGCTCATTTGATAAGGTGGAGAAGTGAAACGGACGCCTCTTTTTTCTTCAGATTCTTTGGGAAAGTTGAATACATTTAATGCCATCCGTTCTGCTCTTCCTATAAGTAGGCAAGCAGGAGGCCATCACTTTCGTACTAACCCCCTTCCCTTCTTATGAGATCACGACAAATGATGAAGAAATCATGCCCCTCCTCTAGACACCATATTCTGATAAAACTTGAAATGGCTCGATCAGGGCAAGGGTGGCGCAGACTTAAGATCCGTCCCGCCTCTCTTTTAGCCAAAATCCGAAGCAGGTTCTGGTCATGCCAGATTTTTGGTATGTCCGAAGAAGGAATTTCCACCATCAGCCCTGTCTACCTTGTAGCCGGCAAATTTCTGCGGGGGCTCCCCAACTTCCGGCTCCCTGCACCTTCTTTGTAGATGGTGTTAGCCTGAGGTCAGGTTCTTTTGCTGCCTGAGTTTCGGGCACGTGAAAGCGTAGAGGATGAAACGAGGTCTTGAGGCAGTAGCCAACCTCTCCTCTGTGCTACCTGCATCCTCCCACTGCGGCGTGAGGCTCAAGTTGGGCTCCTTTGCTGCCGGAGCTATGGGCATGCGAAAGCATGGGGGAAGGGACAAGGCCTCGAAGCAGTAGCCAACCTCTCGTCTGTGCTACCTCCTCGGCCTTCTCTTGCTTTCTTGCAACTTTCCTTTCTATCATGTAGCAAGTTTTATCACAAGTTGATTTCAGCTTCTGTTGTATGCTGTACTGTTTCTTTGTTTTAATAAAAAAGGAAATTTTGCCTACTTATTTTGAATACTGCTCTTTTGGCAACATTATTTTGTGGAAGGGTGTGCTCCCTGTGTTTGTTTCTTCAATGATACTTAGAGCAGGAAGTTTTGAAACATAATCCAATCAATTCTAATGTACCAACACTACCAAACATTACGGCAATAATTCATAGCAAGTTTAACTCAGGAAACTAGCAAAGATAACAATTGAATATTCTGTGATAAATATGAGTACCGTCCGAGGAGTTGACGGAGGGTAAAGAACTCAAATCGTTTCTCAGAGGACGTATTGCCCTACGTCGCGTCGATTCCCTTGGTGCTGCAGATATAAGAGCAGACTTGCGAATCCCCGCAATTTGGGAACTGACCCAATGGCGAGTGGAGAGCTTTCCTCAGATGAATCCAAATTCTACGTAATGTAGTTTTTCCTTACGAGTAGTTGGTTTTCCCATAGGTTTGAGTCCGAAGACCATACAAGACCTTGGTTCTGTCCACAACTCGTGATATTTATCTCTTGCACTTGGTTTCCCCATAGGTTTGAGTCCGAGGACCATGCAAGACCTTGGTTCTGTCCAGAGTTTATGAGATTTGTTTTTCGTGTTTGGTTTCCCCACAGGCTTGAGTCCGTGGACCATGCAAGGCCTTGGTTCTGTCCAAAACTTTTGATATTGATCTCTTGTACTTGGTTTCCCCATAGGTTTGAGTCCGAGGACCATGCAAGACCTTGGTTCTGTCCAAAGTTTGAGATTTGTTTTTCGTGTTTGGTTTCCCCACAGGCTTGAGTCCGTGGACCATGCAAGGCCTTGGTTCTGTCCAAAACTTTTGATATTGATCTCTTGTACTTGGTTTCCCCATAGGTTTGAGTCCGAGGACCATGCAAGACCTTGGTTCTGTCCAAAGTTTGAGATTTGTTTTTTGGTGTTTGGTTTCCCCACAGGCTTGAGTCCGTGGACCATGCAAGGCCTTGGTTCTGTCCAAAACTTTTGATATTGATCTCTTGTACTTGGTTTCCCCATAGGTTTGAGTCCGAGGACC